>NW_022630151.1:1314580-1425199 GCF_010909765.2 Amblyraja radiata | reverse complement strand
TGCCAATACCTGATCCATACCATGGAAGTAAACTCAGAACAAATAAACAACACGCACAGAGCAGTGGTTAAGGTCAGAGCAGAAAAATAACAGCCACCAAAGCCAAGAGCGTTAAATCTCTCAAAAGTTTATTTCAAAAAACAAATTGTTGCACAGAAATTCATTAATAATAGCTATTTCTTAAAAACTAATTAAAAACAAGGAATATTGAAAACTATTTACAAAAATATACATACAGAAGGTTTTCACTGACACCGCAGGCAATTTGTGTTTAACATCTGTGTCCAATATGGTGGTTCGGGGCAGTCTGTGTCTGATGAACATATGAGTTACTGGTGTTTCAGCGAAGTTCCACGGATGAAGGAAGAGAGAGTAAAAAGAGTTGGAACTCCAGATTGTTTGTATGTGAGCTTCTACGAACACTTGCTCACTGGAGATAGAGAGATATAGAGAGACAGAGAGAGACGGAGAGAGACAGAGAGAGACGGAGAGAGACAGAGAGAGAGTGTGACAGTGAGTGAGTGAGACAGTGAGAGAGTATGAGTGTGAGTGTGTTAGTGAATGATTTGTGAGAGTGAGTGAGTGTGAGTAGATGAGTGAGTGAGTGAGAGTTAGCGAGAGTGTGAGTGAGAGAGAGAGTGTGAGTAGATGAGTGAGTGAGTGAGTGAGAGTGAGCGAGAGTGTGATGAGAGAGAGTGTGAGTAGATGAAGTGAGTGAGTGTGAGAGTAGATGAGTGAGTGCAGAGTGTGAGTGAGAGTGAAGATGTGGAGTGAGATGAGTGAGTGAAGATGTGTTGAGTGATGAGTGAGTAGAGTGAGTTGAGTGAGTGCGTCGTGAGTGTGAGTGGTGATTGAGTAGTGCTTGAGTGAGTGAGTGAGTGAGTGAGTGAGTGAGTGTAGTGGCCGTTTGGGTTTAATTTTGTGTGATAAATGATGGAATTTGCCTTCAAATGTTGTCTGCTGTACTTATGTGGGTGGGATATAGTATGTCGTTGGAGGCGTGTTTGCTGCTGGTGATTCTTGGAAGAAGCTTGCAGTTTATTTAGTTCGGAGGAAGCATGGTGGGACGGTACAGCTTTCGACCAATGGTCGGAGCTTTCCACACCAAAGACATTTGTAATGTTTCGGAGCCACATGCTGGAGTTTGACCAAGGGTAAAATGTACTTATCAAGAAGAGGTTTGGATGAATATCTGACTGTTCTTACTTTGACAATAAATAAACTATAATCAGAGAGTGTGTGTTGATGATTTATCTTTCCACGGCTTTGAATGTCTCGTGAAGAGCTCCCATTGGTAAAACAACGCTATCTCCTCATACCATGAGTAGATGTGCTCACTACTTCTTGATAAGTACATTTTGGATCCAAGATGGCGGCGCGCACAGTCGCAGCGGCCCCTCGGAAGATAGTCGGAGCATTAAAATGTGAGTGTTGTGTGTTTTGTCCAGTCTGTCCAAGATATATGTACTGCAGGAACATGCTCCTAAACATCGGGGCAAACCACGGTAGTAGTACGGGCGCGTTTTGGTGCGATTTAGACCAAATACACCGCTATGGACTACTACGACCGGCTGCGAAGTCAAACATATCGGCCGCAGAGATGAATACGACCGGAGAGAGGAGGCGGGAGAGGAGAGAGAGGAGGAGGAGGAGGCGCAAGCGGTGTGAGAGGAGGCAGTAACGGAGTAAAAGAGCAGGCTCTTACACGAGGCGGAGACGGGGGAAAAGAGCAAGCATTCACGCTAGGCTAACAGCTAACCCCACCCGACCTGCAGTGCCCTCGCTTCTCCTCTCTAATGTCCGCTCCCTGGACAACAAACGTGACGAACTGCTCTTCTCAAGACAACATACAGGGATATAAGAGACTGCTGTGTGTTTGTTTTCACGGAATCATGGCTCCACGGCAATATCCCGGACACGGCAATACAGCTGGAGGGAATGACATCGTTCCGTGCGGACAGAGAGCAGCTAACTCTGGTAGAGCCGAGGTGGAGGCCTGGGCTTGTACATAAACAAGGACTGTGTGTGAACGCTACGATAGCTGGGAAACAGTTGCTCTCCGCTGATAGAATTCCTCATCGTGAAATGTCGGCCTTTCTATCTGCCGAGGGAATTCTCCGTTGTTTTTGGTTGTGGCTGTATATGTTGCTACAAGTGCTATGTAAATTCTAAAGCCAACGAGCACTGGGAACGTCTGCATGATTGCCATCAGTGAGTTCCAGACCAAATAGCACTGATAGCTTCATTGTGGTGACCGGGGATTTTAATCACACCAGCCTTAAGACTGTGCTCCCAAAATTCAAGCAATATGTGATTTTGAGACCAGGGAGAGAACATCTTGGACTTGGTTTACACCAACACCCAGAGGCTTACAAGGCAGCCCCACGCCCTCACCTGGGCCACTCGACCACATTTCAGTGTTTTTAACACCAGCCTACAGACCTCTGCAAAAACAAGTCAGAGCGGAGAGAAAACACACCAGGGTCTGGCCAGACGGAGCAGCCTCAGCTCTGCAGGATTGCTTCCTGCACACTGACTGGGATGTGTTCATGACAGCAGCACCCTATGTTGACCTCATCAACATCGAGGAGTACGCAGAGACTGTAACCAGCTACATTGCCAAGTGCACCGAGGATGTCACTATCATGAAAACCTTCACTGCACGTGGAAACGAAAAGCCCTGGATGACAGCAGAGGTGCGCTCGCTGCTGAGGGCCCGTGATGCAGCCTACAGAGCCGGTAACACAGCCGCTCTTCGACCTACCAGGACTGCACTGGAAAAAGGAATCAGGGCAGCGAAACGTGCCTACGCGGGGAAAATCCAGGGACACCTCTGTGACACAGGAGACACCAGGAGGACGTGGAAGGGAATCCAAACACTGACGGGGTACAAGGCAAGGCAGCAGGTAACCGACACGGACACTTCTCACCCAGATAAACTGAATAACTTCTTTGCACATTTTGATGCAGCAAACACCACACCCAAGGGGAGAGCCAGCCCCTGCTTACAAAGCGACCAGCCAGTCCTGACCATAGACTCAATGAACACACGGATAATTCTGTCTAAGGTCAACCCGTGGAAAGCAGTCGGACCCAACAACATCACAAGACGTGTGCTCAAGGAATGTGCTGAGGAGTTAGCAGATGTGCTAACAGACATCGTTAACATCTACCTTAGTCGAGCCATTGTCCCCACATGCCTCAAAACTTCCACGATAATCCCCAGAGCGAAGAAACAAGTGGTTGCCTGCCTAAATGACTACCGCCCTGTCGCCCTGACCCCAATAATAATGAAGTGTTTTGAACACCTGGTGAAACCCCACATTACTGCCAGCTTCCCCTCATCGTTAGACCCCCTCCAATTTGCCTATCGCCCCAACCGTTCTACAGAGGATGCCATCTCTACCACGCTGCACACAGTACTCACGCATCTGGAAAACAAAAACACATACGCCAGAATCCTGTACATTGGCTTCAGTTCAGCGTTTAACACCATCATCCCACAGAGACTTGTGGAGAAACTAACCCTGCTGGGCCTCAACACCACCCTGTGTCACTGGATCTTGGACTTTCTGACAGAGAGACCGCAGTCAGTCCGTGTTGGCAAGAACACTTCAGGCTCTATCACGCTGAGCACCGACTCCCCTCAAGGCTGTGTGCTCAGCCCACTGTTGTTCACATTGCTCACACATGACTGTGCTGCCAGATTCAGGGACAATAAGATCATTAAATTCGCGGATGACACAACAGTGGTGGGACTCATCAGCGGAGATGACGAATCAATGTACAGGGAGGAAGTAAAACAAGTAGTGGACTGGTGCAGCAAAAATAATCTAGAATTAAATGTCGACAAAACGAAGGAGATGTTTGTCGACTTCAGGAGGGCGCAGCCAAAGCATACACCCCTCAACATCAGTGGCACTGCAGTGGAGAGAGTGGACAGCATAAAGTTCCTCGGTGTGCAAATTACAGACAACCTCACCTGGTCCAGGAACACCACTGGGACCGTCAAACTGGCTCATCAGCGACTGCACTTCCTGAGGAAACTATAACAGGCCTCACTCCCCACCAACATCCTCAGGACTTTCTACAGAGGTACGGTGGAGTCTGTACTAACGTACTGCATAAATACGTGGTACTCCACCTGCAACTACTCGGACAGGAAGGCTCTGCAGAGGGTAGTGAGGGGAGCAGAGAGGATCATTGGCGTCTCCCTACCATCGGTACAAGAACTGTTCCAGAGCCGCTGTCTGAAAAACGCTCAGAGAATTGCTAAGGACAAACTGCACCCCTTCACATACACCTGGATCTCCTGCCATCAGGCAAGAGATATCGAAGCATCAAAGCCCGGACTACAAGACTGCTAAACAGCTTCCTACCACAGGCTGTGAGGCTGCTAAACAGTCACTCTGTACTCACAGTCACTTGATTCTGCGGCTGGCACGGACACTTTAATAACTGGCACTGGCCACTTTAATAACTGGCACTGGCCACTCAAATCAGCTGCCCCAGACATTTTTATGATTGGTTTATTGTATTTTAACGTTGTGTTTTACCTGCTTTTAACTATTTATACTGTTCCATCAGGGACTGGATTGTTTTTAGTGTTATTATGTGCGAAATGTTTTAAATTTCATGTGCGATGCTCCGCTATTCCCTGGGAAACGTCTTTTCATTTTGCACCGTACAACTGTTGCTTGCAAGATGACAATAAAGGTTGATTGATTGATTGGTGTCTTCTCCTAGTGACTAGAGGGAACAGTTCCTTGAACAATATAATAATCTGCGATTATTATCGAGTCGAACGCTACCTTACAGTCTGGAGGTGGGAGAAGAGGGACAGAAGATTGGCCTAGATCTCTGGGGGGAGATTACGCACGGAAAGTTGTAGCAGAAGAGGAACTGAAGACTGGTTCCTAGGAAGAGGAACTGAAGAAAATAGATCTCGCCAGCCAGGTTTACTCCTGCAGCCTTTTCCATTACAGGTTATCGCCACAAGGCAGTGGAGGTTTTAAATCAGAGTTTTCCCTCTCCTAGATGGACTGCCTTCCCAGGCTGACGAGCGCCATCTGCCCGAGACTCGTGGGGGCGGGAGCGTCTACCTTCCCGTGCAGGTCTATAGCACCTGCCCACTGCCCCGAATCGTGAGAATTTCCGTGCTCAACATTTGAAAGAGCTACACAGCAAGGTTCTGGCATGGAAGAGGTGATTACACCACATAGTAATCCTGGAATGGAAGAGGTGATTACACCACCATAAGTTAGTATTTCAAATATATCTACACAAAGATCAGGACATACATCTGGTTCTATAACCAGTTCAGCATCAAGGGCCTCTGCTCGAATGGAAGTTGAAGTTGATCTAGCTGCCCTCTCAATAGAATCGAATACCTTGGAGAAGAAACATGAGATTGAGCGACGAGAAGAATAGCTGAGAGAAGAGATGAGGCGACAAGAAGAAGAGATGACGTGACGAAAAGGACACCTTGAACTAGCCACAACATTTTTTTTAAATGGCGGCGGCGCGGGTACATCGCGATGCCCCGTGTCTCCCAAGAATGTGAAATATAGCGACAATTCCCCTACATGTTTCAAGGCTGCTCACTCGGGGCAGTCTTGTATCCATTCTGTACAGCCGACAGGAACTTCTGGACTTCGGTTCCTGCGGCTGCAACAACGTTCTAGGCGATTTCCGTCTTCCTCCTGAGCTTGTCAGAGCAACTGAGCACCCAATTAAAGTTGAATCTGAATCTGAAAGTTGGCAGTTGCCAAATCGATGGAGATAATGAAAAGTGAGGGTTTGTAGATTAACCCTTATTGCCATTTTTCAGAATGATCTGCGTTGGAATGGTCAGACTCATCATGCAACGCTGAAAGTAACAGGTGTCCTAAATTTTCTGAGGTGCAACTGTCATCATTGTTCAACTTCTGTCAAGGAGAAGCTATACTTCACCCTCGTTAGACCTCATTTGGACTACGCAGTTGCAGCATGGGACCCATACACAAATACAAACATTTCATCCATCGAACGTGTCCAAAGACAGGCAGCTCGATTTGTTACTAACACCTATGAGAGAAAAGCGTGTGGCATCAAACTTCTGAATTGTCTGGGGTGGAACCCTCTACAAGACAGACGTGAAGCTCACTGTTTAACCTGTTTTTACAAAATGTTAGATGGTCAGCTCGACATAGATTACAAGACCTACACCAAACCAAACCAATTAGGAGCAGTCGAGGGCATTCGATCCAATTTGTGATTCCAGCTACACCACCTCTTCAATTCCAGAACCTTGCTGTGTAGCTCTTTCAAATGTTGAGCACGGAAATTCTCACGTGTACAGCAATGTGTTCTCCCCCCGCACAATTAAAGCATGGAATCTCCACCCAACTATAGTTACCCAACCAGATGCAACTAAATTTAAAGTAGCTCTTTCTTCCCAATAACCCTTTCTGGCTTAAGTCCCCCCTCCACCACCTCCAGTTTAAATTCCATTCGGAATATTTTGGAGGACCAAGAAACCAAGAACCAAGAACCATTTATAATCTTCACTACACATACATGCAGCCACCCTTTACATGGTATTACGGTACTACACAGCTGTAAAACCAAGATGGCGCCTGCCTGTGGCGACTTTTGCGGAGCACCAGAACATAAAAGGTTCACCTACAACTTCTACCAACTTACCTGCATCAGGGAAACGGCAGTAATCGGTGCCGTTTCATACAAGCTGCTTGGGCAGCTGAAAGCGATGGCAATTTCATGAGCTCCCGCAGCTGCGGGAACCCCGGACTTTAAACTTTCCCACGCTGGCTGTGAAAATCCCAACCCGACTGACGATCCCAGGTACGGTACCTGGGATGACCTCCAGAGCCGACGGGCTGGGTCTCCCAGAAACAATGAAGCTGGAGCTGTTGACTTTGAGGGAACCCCTATCTGTAACGGAGCTGGAGCTGCCGTCTGTGAAGGATTCCCCGTTCCAGCGCAGGTCCGCAGAAACAGCAGGTACAGTAAACACTGTACCTGGAAACAAAGGGGCAGCCTCCATTGTGTCCAGAAACGTGGCAGACAGGCAGGACTTCAGGTCAGAATGAAGCGCAGGGGACTTCGGCCCCCTCTCCCTACCATCAATCAATCAACTTTTATTGTCATCTTGCAAGCAACAGTTGTACAGTGCAAAATGAAAAGTCGTTTCCCAGGGAATACTGGAGCACCACACATGAAATTTAAAACATTTCACACATAATAACACTAAAACAATCCAGTCCCTGATGGAACAGTATAAATAGATAAACGCAGGTTAAAATGCATCCTACTGGCTAATGTACAGTCCCTTGAAAATAAAGTGGAGGACTTAAAGGCAAGGCTGCTTTATCAAAGGGAGCTGAGGGAATGCTCTGTGTTCTGTTTCACACAGACATGGCTCACCCCCAGCTCCCCAGACTCAGCAGTCCAGCCTGAAGGGTTCTCCATCCACCGTATGGACCGTACACGGGCATATGGGAAAGGGAGAGGAGGGGATGTCTGCCTCATGGTCAACTCTGTGCGGTGCTCAGACGTGGCAGTCCTGTCCAACTCCTGCTCTCCACACCTGGAACATCTGGTGGTGAAGTGCCGTCCCTTCTACCTCCCAAGGGAATTCACCTCCATCATCCTGACCGCGGTCTACATCCCACCCAAGCAAACATCCGTCTGGAGAAGCTGCATGCTGTGGTCAACAAACACCAGACATCTTACCCCGAGGCATTTACCACCATTGCTGGGGACTTCAATAAGGCAAACCTAAACAAATCACTCCCTAACTTCCACCAACATGTCTCCTGCTTCACCAGATAACCTAACACCCTCGACCACTGTTACACCACCATCAAGAATGCCTATCGTTCTGTCCCACGCCCTCACTTCGGTAAATCCGACCATACTGCTGCTTCTGCCTGCCTACAGGCAGCAATTTAAGAGTGCACCCCAGAAGTGAGAACAGTACAGAGCTGGTCGGGGGGCAGAGGAACAACTCCAGGACTATTTGGAATCTGTAGACTGGGCAATGTTCAAGGACTCGGCAGCGGACTTGAACGAATAGGCCACAGTCGTTACAGACTTCGTAAATAAATGTGTGGAGGACTGCATCCCTACAAAAACCTTCTGAGTGTTTCCCAATCAGAAACCTTGGATGAACTTTGAGATCTGCACTCTGCTGAAGTCCAGACACAGGGCATTCACCTCCAATGATACAGTGGTCTACAAGAGGTCCAGATACGACCTTGGTAAGGCCATCAAAAAGGCCAAAAGGGACTTATTTGCAAGGAGTAGGATGGGGACCCACAGTCTCATTTATATCAACGGGTCATTCGGCCGAAGATCCCAGGAGAGGGTCACGGACAATGTCCCGTTGATTGAGTAAGTCGAGATAGACATCAGAGACAACCCTGTGTGAGCGTTCCATTAGTTAGTTTGCACTTCTTACCGCACGCACGGCCAGGCCGTTGGACTGTGGGTAATCGGGGCTGCTGATGGTGAGGAGAAAGTCCCAGCGTTTCACCAAATCCCTGAAGAGCTGACTGGAGAATTGAGTTCCATTGTCTGAGGGCAGCTTTAGGGGGGCTCCGTGGACAGAGAAGTAGCGAGTCAGTTTTTGAATGACCATGGCTGAGGTCAGGGTACTGAGCAAGTCGACTTCATACCATCCTGAATAGCAAACGGATTTGAGTAAAGGAGCAGGGAGGTTCTACTGCAGTTGTACAGGGTCTTGTTGAGGCCACACCTGGAGTATTGCGTACAGTTTTGGTCTCCTAATCTGAGGAAAGACATTCTTGCCAAAGAGGGAGTACAGAGAAGGTTCACCACACTGATTCCTGGGATGTCAGGACTTTCGTATGATGAAAGACTGGATAGACACGGCTTGTACTCGCTAGAATTTAGAAGATTGAGGGGGGATCTTATAGAAACTTACAAAATTCATAAGTGGTTGGTCAGGCTAGATGCAGGAAGAATGTTCCCGTACAAGAACAAGTCCAGACAAGGGGTCACAGTTTAACGATAAGGGGGAAATCGTTTAGAATCGAGATGAAGAAAACATTTTTCACAGAGAGAATGGCGAATCTCTGGAATTCTCTGCCACAAAAGGTAGTTGAGGCCGGTTCATTGGTTTTATTTAAGAGAGAGTTAGATGTGGCCCTTGTGGCTAAATTGATCAGGGGGTATGGATAGAAGGCAGGTACAGGATACTGAGTTGGATGATCAGCCATGATCATATTGAATGGCGGTGCAGGCTCGAAAGGCCGAATGGCCGACTCCTGCACCTATTGTCTATGTTTCTGTTTCTATGAATTGACGAGAACCAGGTATTGTTTGCTGTGCTACTCAAAGATGTCGGCTGCTACTGTGGACCCGGGTAAGTCCAGTGTGGGGTGCGGAAGAAGTGATTGCTTCTGTTGGTGCGGGGTCAGGCTATTGCAAATCAGACAGGCAGCAAATTTCTCGAGAATGTAGTCAGCCGTGTCAGGCCAGAAATGCATAACTGTTGCATGTTGGAGGGTTATTTCTGCAGTGGGACCCCCCCCCCCCCCCCCATGGACAATATCAACGCACTTGCTGTGAAGAGATGTCGGGATAACTGCCTTATGTCCATTCATTATCATGCCGTCTTGAATGACCAGTTCATCTCGGACAGGGTAGAATGGGTGGACAGCCTGAGGCAGGTGGTGCTGATTGTCTGGCCAGCCACAGTGGGCGACAGTGTCCAGAGATTGTAGCGTTTCGTCTGCAGCTGTTTTTGCCACTAGGATGTCTAAGTCCGCAGATGGAAGGCAAGAGACCATCAGAACCGTGTACCCCTCATGCTCATCATCAGACAGGTTGGGTGAGGTGCCCATGAGAGGGTGTCAGCTAAGTGCATGTCCTAACCGCGTTTGTAGGTTAGGCTGATGACATATCTCTGTAGTTCCATCATCATGTGTTGTAAACTCACTGGTGCCGTGTGGATCAGTTTACTGAGGATACTGACCAGGGGCTGGTGATCGGTTTCAACCGTGATCGGGTCGCCAGAGATGAAGTCCTTGATCATTCAGCTCAGCGTGCGGGTGCTGATGCTGGTGCAGGTGCTGGTGCTGGTGCCAGGACCAGTGTGTATGATTGTAGGCCAGTTGTCACAGCGGGGCTGACAGCTCGCTGAAGTTTGGGATGAATTTTCCCAGGTAGTTTACCGTGCCTAGAGCCGTCACATCCCACCCGTAGGTGCTGGCATTTTGTTGATGGCAATGGTTTTAGATGGGTCTGGCCTGAGTCTGTTGTTGATGAACATGTGGCCCACATAAGTCACTTCCTCGACCCGTAACCTGCTGTTGAGTTTGAGATTGACGTTCTGGCACGATCCAGGACTTGTTTCAGGTTTGAGTCGTGTTCCTGTGCGTTGCGCCCAGTGATCATGATGTCATCCATGATTATGGTGCATGGGTAGCCAGTAAAGAGTTGTGAAGTCTGGTCCTGGCACCAGCACCAGCACCAGCACCTGCACCAGCACCTGCACCAGCACCTGCACCAGCGAGGAGGCGAGGCCCGGTGAGGAGGCGAGGCCCGGTGCGGCGAGGCCCGGTGAGGCGAGGCCCGGTGAGGAGGCGAGGACCTGCGAGGAGCCGTGGCCCGGTGAGGCGAGGCCGGTGAGGCGTGGCCCGGTGAGGAGGCGAGGCCCGGTGAGGAGGCGAGGCCCGGCGAGGAGGCGAGGCCTGGCGAGGAGGCGAGTCCCGGTGAGGAGGCGAGGCCCGGTGAGGTGAGGCCCGGCGAGGAGGCGAGGCCCGGTGAGGAGGCGAGGTCCGGCGAGGCCCGGTGAGGAGGCGAGGCCCAGCGAGGAGGCGAGGCGCGGCGAGGAATCGAGGTTCGGCGAGGAGGCGAGGCCCGGTGAGGTGAGGTCCGGCGAGACCCGGTGAGGAGGCGAGGCCCGCTGAGGAGGCGAGGCCCGGTGAGGAGGCGAGGCCCGGGGAGGAGGCGAGGTTCGGCGAGTAGGCGAGGCCCGGCGAGGCCCGGTGAGGAGGCGAGACGCGGCGAGGCCCGGGGAGGAGGCGAGCCGCAGCGAGTAGGCGAGGCCCGGCGAGGAGGCGAGGTCCGGCGAGGAGGCGAGGCGCGGCGAGGAGGCGAGGCCCAGCGAGGAGGAGAGGCCCGGTGAGTAGAGGCCCGGTGAGGAGGCGAGGCACAGCGAGGAGGCGAGGATCGGTGAGGCGGAGAGGCCTGGTGAGGAGGCGGGGCTCGGCGAGGAGGCGAGGCCCGGCGAGGAGGCGAGGCCCGGCGAGGAGGCGAGGCCCGGCGAGGAGGCGAGGCCCGGTGAGGAGGTGAGGCCCGGGGAGGAGGAGAGGCTCGGCGAGGAGGCGAGGCCCGGTGAGGAGGCGAGGCCCGGGGAGGCGAGGCGAGGCCCGGCGAGGAGGCGAGGCCCGGTGAGGAGGCGAGGCCCGGGGAGGAGGAGAGGCGAGGCGAGGAGGCGAGGCCCGGTGAGGAGGCGAGGTCCGGCGAGGAGGCGAGGCCCGGCGAGGAGGCGAGGCCCGGTGAGGCGGCGAGGCCCAGGGAGGAGGAGAGGCTCGGCGAGGAGGCGAGGCCCGGTGAGGAGGCGAGGCCCGGTGAGGCGGAGAGCTTTGGCAGTCCCAGTGCGGTCCTGTGAGCTGAAGAGGTACGGCAGTCCCAGAGAGGCGAGGCCCGGTGAGGCGGAGAGCTTTGGCAGTCCCAGTGCGGCCCTGTGAGCTGAAGAGGTTCGGCGGTCCCAGAGCCGCGGCGAGGCTCGGTGAGGCGGAGAGGATCATCAGTCCCATTGAGGCAGAGGCACAGTGAAACGAAAAGGTTCGGCAATCAGGCGGAGAGGTTCAGCTGTCCCGGTGAGGGGGCGAGGCCCGGTAAGGCAGAGAGGATCAGCGGTCTTGGTGCAGTGGCAAGGCCCGGTGATGCGGTAAAGTCTGGTGGAGTAGCGAAGAAGTTTGGCAGTGAGGCGGAGAGTTTTGGTGATCCTGATGAGGTGGCGAGGCTTGGTACGGCAAAGAGGTTTGGCGGTGAGGCGGAGAGGTTCGGTGGTCCCATTGAGCTGGCGAGGCCCGGTGAGGCGGTGAGGCCCTGTAAGGCAAAGGGGACCGGCGGTCCAGGTAGGGTGGCAAAGTCCGGTGGTGCGGCAAAGTGGTTCGGCAGTGAGACGGAGAGGCTTTGTGGTCCCATTGAGCCGGCAAGGCCCGGTGAGGCAGAGTTTTGGCAGTCCAGGTGAGGCGGCAAGGTACAGTGTGGCGGAGAGGTTCAGCAGGCCCAGGTGAGGCGGCGAGGCAACGAGGTTCAGCAGGCCCAGTGAGGTTGCGAGTACTGGTGAGGTAGTGAGCTCCGGTGAGGCGGAGAGGTTCGACAGTGAGGTGGAGAGGTTCAGTGGTCCCATTGAGCTGGTGAGGCCCGGTGAGATGGAGAGGCCCGGAGAGGCGGTGAGGTTCTGTGGTCCTGGCGAGGCAGGATTGTGTGGCCTTTTTTTTCAGGTATTGTTTGGGTATTTTATGTTTTTTTCCCCAGTGTTGTTTGGCTTTAAATTACAATTTCAACCTGGCAACACTGGTGTGTGAGAGTAGGTGACGGGTGACTGACGGGTGATTGACGGTTGCGTAACGGGTGGAAACGAGTGAGTGATGGGTGCGTGACGGGTGATTGAGAGTGACGAGAGGTTGACGAGTGAGTGACGAGTGAGTGACGGGTGCTGAACGTGTTCCAGACGGATGAGTGACGGGTAGGTGACAAATGCATGACGGGTGAATGACGAGTGAATGACGGGCGACGGACTGGTAGGTGACGGGTAATTGACAAGTGTCTGACGGGTGAGTGACGGGTGATTGGGGAGTGAGTGACGGGTGATGATGGTTGGTGTTGGGTGAGAGTGGGTGAGATGGAGTGAGATGGAGTGAGATGGAGCGAGATGGAGTGAGGTGGAGCGAGATGGAGTGAGATGGAGTGAGATGGAGTGAGATGGAGTGAGATTGAGTGGGTGAGTGAGAGAGTTGGTAAGATAGTGGGATAGTGAGTGGGTGAGTGTGTGTGTGTGTTAGAATTATGCAGAACATACCAACATTATCCCAGAAAAGAGAGAAAAGTTATAAATGCCACCTTCCAGATAGTTGCGACTGCCCCTCCATGACACAGATCACAATGTCGACACCAAATAACCGTTCTATACAAAGCTGACCAGAATGTTGACACCATTTGACACCACATTTACACACCACAGTTGGCCGATCCGTTTCCGAGTTGACTGCAGTTGTCCTTTTTCTTCAGAACAAAATGAACTTTGGCAACGGGGCCCACCGCGTAGTATATGTTGGCGTCGTCAGGAATGACCACCGCTGGGGACAGAAGAGAAAATAAACAATCAGTACATTTCCAAACGTAGACTGGGCGACCGTCTCACTGAACACGAGGCCTACGAGGCCCACGTGATCGCCCGTCTAACAAACATTTCAATGGTCCTTTGTTGTCACGTGTACCGAGGTACAGTGACATTTGGTTTATTTTATAGTCACACCAAAAAGCCAAACAAGATACAAAACTACTTAAAAATTAAACATAAACAGCCACACAGCGGCGTGTGAGAATCCCCAGGCCACACAGCATAAGCGGAGATCCACAGCCAGCAGTTTAATGTTCGGGCCACACACACACACGCTCCTTCACCATGATGTGACCAGAGTTGTACGGACCGCTACCACACTCTCTCTGCCGTCCCTGTCCACACGAACAGTCAGAAAGCTGCCCAGACACCGGGCTGTTCACATGGCGCCATGACCCCGTAAACACCGAGATCACTGCACACACCGCACTCCCTCCGAGTCCTCACCAGTGCAGGCAGCACCACCATATTGTTGGTTTCAGCAACCTCACATTCCCCACTGTGATAGAAGGCATATAACTTATACCTTCATCCCAGCTTTGAACACCCCTTCAGAATTAAAGGATGCTCTGTTAGGAAGGAGCTGAGGAGACATTTCTTTAGTCAGAGGGTGGTGAATCTGTGGAATTATTTGCCACTGAAGGCTGTTGAGGCCAAGTCAATGAACAAGGCAGAGATAGACTCTTGATTAGTTCAGGTGGCAGGGGTTATGGGGAAAAGGCAGAGGAATGGGGTTAGGAGGGAGAGGTAGATCAACCATGATTGAATTGCGGGGTATGATTTGATGGGCCGAATGGTCTTATCCTACTCCTATTCCTGACCCACACTGAGCTTTCTGGCCTGCGTCTCCTACACTGCCAGAGTGAGGCCAAACACAAGATGGAGGTACAGCACCTCATATTTCACTTGGGCAACTTGTACATAGCTTCATGTTAGTTACAGTTTAGTTCATTGTCACATGTACCGAGGCACAGCATCAAGCTTTTTGTTGCATGCTAACGAGACAGCAGAAATACAATACACGATGATCCATTTACAGTGTTTAGATACACGATAAGGGAATAATGTTCGTGCAAGGTAAAGCAAGCAAAGTCCGATCAAGGATTGTCCGAGGGTCACCAATGAGGTAGATAGTTCAGGACTGCTCAATGAACATTGAATTGTCTAATTTTAACTAACTTCATCTTGCACCCACTCCCCCTCCACCCTTGCCCCCCCCCCCTGCTCCTCCCTAGTCATTTCGCCACAGTTCTTCATATTGTTCGTCTTGAGATCACACCTTCAACTAGCCAACAATCGACTACCAGGCACCGCCCCATCCGAGCTCAATTGTGGCCGACTCTGATGGCTCCTGATTTTCTCACCTCCAGCTCTTCACCTCTTCCTTCCCCCCACCCCACCTACATTCAGTCTGAAGAAGGGTTCCGGCCCGAAATGTTCCTCTTCCATTTTCTCCAGAGATGTTGCCTGACCCGCTGGATTACTCCAGAACTTTGTGTCTATCTTTGATATTAAACCAGCATCTGTAGTTCTTTGTTTTTACATTTATTTACATTGCAGTCTTGCTTTGTGAATAGAAAGCGACATTTCCAGTGAATAAGTTTGTAAATTATAGGAGCAGAATTAGGCCATTCGGCCCATCAGGTTTACTCTGCCCTTCAATAATCGCTAATCTATCTTACCGTCTCAACCCTATTTCCTGCCTTCTCCTCATAACCTCTGACACCTGCACTAATCAAGAATCTGGCAATCTCAGTTTAAAAAATATCCATTGGCTTGGCCTTTTCAGTCATCTGTGGCAATGAATTACACAGGTTCACCACCCTCTGGCGAAAGAAAATCCTCCTCATTTCCTTTATAAAGGTATGTACTGTAGAAGTTATATAATTCTAAATGATTCAGAGTGGGGCTTATTTGCAATACACTCAAATCTCGCAGCACACTACAAAAGGGTTTACATCACTTGGATTTACACTCAATAATATTATAATAGAAACATAGAAACATAGAACTTAGGTGCAGGAGTAGGCCAGTCGGCCCTTCGAGCCTGCACCACCATTCAATATGATCATGGCTGATTATCCAACTCAGTATCCTGTACCTGCCTTCTCTCCATACGCCCTGATCCCTTTAGCCACAAGTGCCACATCTAACTCCCTCTTAAATATAGCCAGTGAATTGACCTCAGCTACCTTCTGTGGCAGAGAGTTCCAGAGACTCACCACTCTCTGCATGAAAACTGTTTTTCTCATCTCGGTCCTAAAAGATTTCCCCTTTATTATCAAACTGTGACCTCTTGTTCTGGACTTCCCCAACATTGGGAACAATCTTCCTGCATCTAGCCTGTCCAACCCCCTAAGAATTTTGTAAGTTTCTATTAGATCCACCCTCAATCTTCTAAATTCTAGCGAGTACAAGCCGAGTCTATCCAGTCTTTCTTCATATGAAAGTCCTGACATCCCAGGAATCAGTCTGGTGAACCTTCTATGTACTCCCTCTAAGGCAAGTATGTCCTTCCTCAGATTTGGAGACCAAAACTGTACGCAATACTCCAGGTGTGGTCTCACCAATACCCTGTACAACTGCAGTAGAACCTTCCTGCTCCTATACTCAAATCCTTTTGTCATGAATGCTAACATACCATTGGCTTTTTTCACTGCCTGCTGCACCTGCATGCCTACTTTCAATTGTTTAATTGGTCTCTGTAAATTTTCAATAATTGTTTAATTGGTCTCTGTAAATTTTCAATAATTGTTTAATTGGTCTCTGTAAATTTTCAATAATTGTTTAATTGGTCTCTGTAAATTGCCCCTAGTGAGTAGGGAGTGGATGACAGCACAGCCATTCAGACAGACCAGCCATTTTGATTGAAATACAACAAATACTATTCAGAATTCAAATGATGGGGCTTAGTCATATTTTTATGGGTACCAGCACACATTGGCATTAGAGGAAACAAAATGGCAGATAAGGTAGCAAAAGAGGTACCAAAAAGAAGTAAGATTGATTTAAGTATTAACATAGGTAAAACTGAAATCAAAGACATTATTAAGCAAAGACTGAAGGAAAGATGGCAAAAGCAATGGGAGGAAGAGCGGAAAGGACGGTGGTTCTACAGAGGCAGAGGAAAGTGGGAGAAATGAGATGTGTAGGAAAATACAGAAAAGAGGAGACAGTAATTTCAAGAATCAGATTTGGACACACTGGTCTGAACAGTACACTTTTTATAATAGGCAAGCATAATACAGGCAGATGTGAATACTGTGGGCAAGAAGAGACAATAGAGCATGTCATTGTACATTGTGAGAGGTATGAGGAAGAAAGAAGACAAATGAGTGAACAATTCAGAAAAGAAAAAGTACAATTTGATGTAATAGATATTTTACAAAAAAATTCATATAAGTGCTATCAAATCCTATTGCTTTTTCTCAGGGTAACCAATTTGTTCAGAAAGATATAGGTTATTAGTATATGTAATAATGTTATTTGAACCACACTCCATACCAGTTGGTGGCAGCAATGCACTAAAAAGTTGTTTGCCAACCGCCAAAAAACACGAAGAAGAAGAGGTAGAAGTAGAAGAAGAAGAAGAAGCAGAGGTAGAAGCAGAAGAAGAAGTAGAAGAAGAAGAAGAAGAAGAAGAAGAAGAAGAAGAAGAAGAAGAAGAAGAAGAAGAAGAAGAAGTAGAAGAAGAAGAAGAAGAAGAAGAAGAAGAAGAAGAAGAAGAAGAAGAAGAAGAAGAACCCTAATAAGTACGAATCAGCAGCGAAGAAGCCGCGAAGATCTCCGAATCTCCTCCGCCTCCTCCCTCCTCTCACCTCCGCCTCCTCATCACCTACTCCTCCTCCTCCTCCCTCGAATACTAGCCATCCTCACTCAACGCCGCCTCCTCCTCCTCCTCCTCCTCCCCTCCGCTCTCCTCCTCCTCCTCCCCTCCTCCTCCTCCCCTCCTCTCCTCTCCTCCCCTCCGTCCTCCTCCTCCTCCTCCTCCCTCCTCCGCCCCTCCTCCTCCTCCTCCTCCTCCTCCTCCGCCTCCTCCTCCTCCTCCTCCGCCTCCTCCATCCTCCTCCTGATTCTTTTCTTCCAAGTTGGTATACCCTGACCTATTTTACATATATCGATGGTCAGCGTGGACTTGGTGTGCTGAGAGGCCTGTTTCTGTGTACAGCACAGAGGCTCAACAGGCAGAGCCACTGCCCCAGAGTGCCAGAGACCCGGGTTCCATCCTGACCACCTTTTCACCCCATGACCGCATGCGTTTCCTCCGGGTGCTCTGATTCTTTCATATCCCATCTACAATTGTAGGTTAATGGGCCTCTGTAAAAATGGTGACTATTGTGTATGGTGTGGGTGAGAAAGTGGGATCACATAGAAGTAGTGTGAAGGATGGTCGGCGGGGACTCAATGGGCCAGTGGTTTCTATGCTGTATCTTTAAAGAAAAGTATCACAATGTTTAAAATCACCTAGATGGATAGCATTGGTTTAGAGGGCCATGGGCCAAACGCAGGCAGGTGGGACTAGTGTAGATGTGGCATGTTGGTCAGCATGGGCGTGTAGGACCAAAGTGCCTGCTTCCACGCATTGGAAGGCATGGGCAGGTGACGTTTTGTGTTGGGGCCCTTCTTCAAACTCAACCCGAACTGGATGTGGGTTCCATATCCAATATGAAAGGTTTCAACCTGAAATGTCACCTGCCCATTCCCTCCACAGATAATTTAGTTTCATTTTGTTCAGTATTTTAGTAGTCACACCCATGGAAAAACAGTCTCTTTGGCCCATCGAGTCCATGTGGACCTGCCATCACCTGTACACTAGCACTATCCTACACACCAGAGACAAATATTTTATGGAAGCCAATTAACCTACACACCTTGTTCAAAAGGGAACTGCAGATGCTGGAATATCGAAGGTACACAAAATTGCTGGAGGAACTCAGCGGGTGCAGCAGGTGGCATGTTGGTCAGCATGGGCGTGTAGGACCAAAGTGCCTGCTTCCACGAAACGTCGCCTATTTCCTTCGCTCCATAGATGCTGCTGCACCCGCTGAGTTCCTCCAGCAATTTTGTGTACCTAACCTACACACCTTCATGTCTTTGGAGGGTGGGAGGAAACCGAGCACCCGTAGAAAACCCCTGCGGTCATGGGAGAACGTACAAATTCCGTACAGACAGCACCTGGAGTCAGGATGGAAATGGGTTCTCTAATGCTGTCAGGCAGCAACTCTACCGCTGTGCCACCTTATAACCATATAACCATACAACCAGATAACAATTACAGCACGGAAACAGGCCATCTCGGCCCTTCTAGTCCGTGCCGAACACTTATTCTCCCCTAGTCCCATCTACCTCACTCACACCATAACCCTCCATTCCTTTCCCGTCCATATAACTATCCAATTTATTTTTAAATGATAAAATCGAACCTGCCTCCACCACTTCCACTGAAAGCTCATTCCACACAGCCATCACTCTCTGAGTAAAGAAGTTCCCCCTCATGTTACCCCTAAACTTCTGTTCCTTAATTCTCAAGTCATGTCCTCTTGTTAGAATCTTCGCTACTATCAATGGGAAAAGCTTATCCACATCAACTCTATCTATCCCTCTCATCATTTTAAAGACCTCTATCAAGTCCCACCTTAACCTTCTGCGCTCCAAAGAATAAAGACCTAACTTGTTCAACCTTTCTCTGTAACTTAATATGCTGAACATAGTGCTTAATATAATAACCTTAATATGCTGAGCTCCTCCAACACATTGAGTTTAGGAGGAATATTGTACATCTTCCAGCATCAAGCAACCTATGTTTTAATCCTCACCTCTGTCTTTGGTGACGATCAGGAAAAGATGATAATCCTGCCAGTCGCCATCCAAATTGAATTTAGCCATGGCTCTCTGGATGACGGCTGGGGATCTTTCTTCGTCGGTCACCTGGAGAGGAAGGGAAAAAGTGTTTACTTCAGATGCTAGGTGTATTGAGTGGGGTGGCACTGAGGTTCTACTTAAAGGAATTTAACAACCTCTTACCAGAAAACAAACAAGTGTTAGTAAAATGCTCCGCTTCAATCCGCATCGTCTGCTTTGATCTGTCATTTTCACTCCTCACCCTTCCATATCTTCAGACTCCGTCTCCCCTGCCTCTCAGTTTGAAGAAGGGTCTCGACACGAAACGTCACCCATTCCTTCTCTCCTCAAATGCCGTCTGACCCGCTGAGTTACTCCAGTATTTTGTGTGTATCTTAGAAAAATGCTACCCCATTATTTGACCAGTCGTTTGCAATCCTCAGGCCTGCGGTCAGTTAAGTTTAGAGATACAGAATGGAAACAAGCCCTTCAGACCATCGAGTTCACACCATACATTGAATACCTTTTCACACCAGTCCTCAACGACCTCCTCACCTCTGCTGACACTGGTTCCCTCAACATCCGCATCCTCCTCGACCTGAGTGCAGCCTTCGATACAGTGAACCATACAATCCTGCTTACCAGACTTGGGGACATTGGCATTGAAGGTTCTGCACTCATCTGGCTATGTTCCTTCCTTTCCAACAGATCCCACTTCATCTCGCTGCACAACCACACCTCTGCTACAGCCACACTCACTCAAGGCGTTCCCCAATGCTCCATACTCGGCCCCCTCCTCTTCATCATCTACATCCTCCCCCTTGGTCACATACTCCGCCACTTCAACCTGTACTTCCACTGTTACGCCGATGACACCCAGATCTACCTCGGCACCAAATCCCCCCACAACGCCCCCCCCTCTCCCATATCAACTCCTGTTTGTCAGCTATAAAAACCTGGATGCAACATAACTTCTTCAAACTCAACAGCAATAAAACAGAATTCCTCCTCATAGCCTCCAAATCCACACTCAGCAAAATCAATAACCCCACTCTCACCATCGACGTCACCACTGTTTCCCATCTCCCCAGGCCCGCAACCTTGGCGTGATCTTTGATTCCACCCTCTCCCTTGAGCCTCACATCCGCCATGTCACTAAAACCTCCTTCTTTCATCTCCGCAACATCGCCAAAATCAGACCCTCTCTCACACCTCCCGCTGCTGAAAGACTGATCCATGCCTTCATCTCCTCCCGTCTGGACTACTGCAACTCACTTCTCCTTGGCATCAGCTCCATCTACATCAATCGACTCCAACTGGTCCAGAACGCAGCCGCCCGACTCATCACCCACACCAAATCCTGACACCACATCACTCCAGACCTCAAACAACTTCACTGGCTTCCCATCTCCCACCGGATCACTTAAAAAATCCTGGTCCTCACCTACAAAGCCCTCCACCATCTGGTCCCCCCATATCTCACTGACCTCCTCTCCCCCTACCAACCCTCACGGTCCCTCAGATCCACATCAGCCGGTCTCCTCTCCATCCACAAATCCAACCTCCGCAGTTTTGGGGACAGAGCCTTCTCCAGGGCAGCTTCCAGGCTCTGGAACTCCCTCGCCCAATTGATCCGCAATTCTGTGTCCCTCTCCAACTTCCAGTCCCGCCTCAAGACCCATCTCTTCACCTCTGCCTATCCTTAGCCCCACGTCCCCCTCTCTTTTCATCTGTGCTTGAATTGCCTCATATTTTGTTTTGTATTGAATTCTGTCTTTAATTTGTGTAATAGTCATGTCTCTACTATTTATTTCATTCCGCCTACATGTTTTTCCTCTACTTGTTAAATTTTTGTAAGGTGTCCTTGAGACTCTTGAAAGGCGCCCATAAATAAAATGTATTATTATTATTATTATTATTATAATGTTATCCCACTTTCTGTTATCAGTCAACTGAACCATTCCACCAACAACCAGAGAGTGGACTTGAGCTACTCGCTTCCTCATTGGAGATGCTCGGACTATCTTCAATCGGATTTTAGTGACTTTATCTTGCACTAAACGTTATTCAATGTATTCCCTTTATCATCTGTGGATGGTTCGATTGTAATCATGTATTGTCTTTCTGTTGACTGGTTAGCACACAACACAAGTTTTTTACTGGGCACATGACAATAAATTAAACTAAGCTTCCTGCAAAGTAGAAGTAATTTACTCTGAAAAATCGGCAATAAAAGGTATTCAATTAGCGAACCAAGACGACCTCCCTGGATCCTCTGCAGGGTTCTTGGTTTCAGTTTGTAACTAGATAATATACCAGTAATCTTTCAAAAGAGCCACAAGGCAGAAACTCAAGGAAATGTAGGGAGTCACGGTGGTGCAGCAGCAGAGTTGCTGCCGTACAGCACCAGAGACCTGGGTTCGAACCCGACTACGGATGCTGTCTGCTGCCGTGTTAATAAGGAATAGGAGTAGAATTAGGCCATTCAGTCATGGCTGATCATCTCTCTCTCCTAACCTCATTCTCCTGCCCTCTCCCCATAACCTCTGACATCCATACTAATCAAGAATCTATCTATGCCTTAAAAATATCCACTGACTTGGCCTCTAAGTTAGCGATGTTACAAATCTTATCTTCAGCGGCGCTGCAGTTCTGCCACTGGCCATGTGAGCCACTTTGGTGGCTTTGAGGGGGAGGGATTAAAATGCCGTTTTCTCCTGCCCGTCGGAGGCGAACTTCCTCAGGCTGCCAGCTGCTGCAGAACAATCGACTGGACTTCCATTCTCGGAAGTTTAAAAAAAAAAATTTAATCGCTGGAGTAAAATAAAAATATATTTCTCAAGTAGGGGACAAAACATAATGTAAGTCATATATTTTACTTGCTTCTTCTGATTACTTTAAACCAAAGTAATCGGCGAAAATGGGACTTTGGCTCCAGACGAACCCGGCAGTGTTTTTCCTGCCGATATGGGGTTCAAATTCACTGCAACCACAACGTTCCAATCAATCGCGTTACACAAACTAAAACCCACTCACAAGATGATTTAAATGCCCATTAATTTACGGGAATTAAACATTGAATTCCTTCCATTTGGCCTATAAATTCATGACAATGAGATATAAAAATCATGTTATATTGCGAATTCATGTGTGAATGTTATTTGGACACTTAGGCTATTTAAAAATGTTAATCTTTTAAGAAATGGATAGATGTTTAGATCTAGTAATTGAATTTTGTAATTAGCTACAATTAGGTAACTAACTAATTATATGCTTTAATTTCAGGTAATCCAAGTAAGATTGTTTCATATTTGTTTCAGAATGCGTCAATCTATAATAACTGAAAATTTCATTCCGTTCTCTTAATTTTTAAGAAAGATGTGGGCTTTTGACTGTCACAGGTTTTGAGTTAAGTCAATGGAAAAGCAATAGGGAACAAGATGCTAATTTCCGAGTATAAAAATGGCCATAACTTTTTTTAATACTGAAGATATGAAAGTGAATTAGGTGTCAAATTAAACTTCTTTTTGTGCTTTATCTGATGGGATAAATTGCAGACTTGATTTTTTAAATCGCAAAATTGCTATCTACAGCCTCTGTGGCAACAGAAATTAAAGTGGACTGTATTACAAAGAAACAAATCGGGTGGAGTTGAAATATTTCTATTGTTTACTTGGTCTACAACAGATGCGGATAAGGTTGCTAACAAATGGGCGGTACAAAGCTGCCGCCTTACAGCGCATGAGACCCGGTTCAATCCTGACTATGGGTACTGTCTGCCCGTAGTTTGTACGTTTTCCTGTGACCGTGTGGGTTTTCTCCCGGTGCCCTGGTTTCCTCCCACACTCCAAAGTCGTGCATGTTTGCAGGTTGATTGGCTTCTGTAAATTGTACATTGTCCCTAGTGTGTAGTATAGTGCTAGTGTACGGGGTGATTTATGGTCGGCGTGGACTCGGTGGGACAAAGGACCTGTTTCCAACACTGTAAGTCTAATGTAGTTACAACATCCACTGCAGTAGGCAAAGGACTCGTTAATTTTAAATTATTGACATTTAGATTGATTTTTCTGATGCCTTCACACCATGTTTGGCAAAGGATCATCTTTTGAACAAATAATTAACCCTACTTGATATTAGGATCTATATTCTCTCCTCCCATTTCAAACTACAGGGAGTCCAAAGCAATGAAAGATAAGAGTGTCCCCAATCACATTCCAGGAGTCATATACAGAGCATCTTTCAAACCATTATACCCTTAGCACCATGCACCACAGAAACAGGCCTTTCAACCCAACTTACCCAAACCAGCCAAGGTGCCCATTTTCTACGCCAGTCCTATCTGCCCACGTTTGCCCCATACCCCTTGAAACATTTCTACCCATCTACCTGTTCAGTTGACTTTTAAATATTGTGTAGTTCCTGCCACAACTACCTCCTCTGGCAGCTCGCACCCAAAACCTATCACCCCTCAGATTCCTATTAAATCTTCCCCTCTCACCTTAAACCCATGTCCTCTTGTCTTGATTCACCTCCCGGGATAAAACACCCTCGGCATTCACTCTTTGTATTCCCCTCATGATTTTATACACCTCGATATGATCACCTCAGCCTTCTGTACCACTACACCCACCTGTGTGAAAAAGCTGCCCCTCAGGTCCCTATTACAGGTCCCACACAGAGAGTGGTGAATCTGTGGAATTCTCTGCCACAAAAGGAAGTTGAGGCCACAGTTTATTACCTATATTTAAGAGGGAGTTAGATGTGGCCCTTGTGGCTAAAGGGATCAGGGATATGGAGAGAAGGCAGGTACAGGATGCTGAGTTGGATGATCATATTGAATGGCGGTTCAGGCTCAAAGGGCCGAATGGCCTACTCCTGCACCTATTGTTTATGTCTGTATGTTTCTAAATCTTTCCCCTCTCACATTGAGATGGGTGTATGGAACGAGCTGCCAGAGGAGGAAGTTGAAGCATTGACTATCGCAACGTTTAAGAAGCAATTGGACAGGTACATGGATATGACAAGTTTGGATGGATATGGGCCAAATGCAGGCATGTGGGACACGTGGCCGGTGTGGGCAAGATGGGCCAAAGGGCCACACTGCATCACTCTATATCCTCTGACTCTTGCCCCTTATGAGAGAAACCAGAATCTCATTAAATTTTGCGTCTGTTGTAGACTTTGGACTAAACAGCACGGAAACAAGCTCCTGTGTTTTCAACTTTTCACATTTCCAAATGTTTTATTCAGAAGTCACAAATATATTGCAGCAATGGTAGATGTGCTGCCATACAGCGCCGGAGACCCGGGTTCCATCCTGACTGTGGCTGCTGTCTGTGGGGAGTTTGTATGTTCTCCCTGTGACCGCATGGGATTTTCTTCGGGTGCTCATACGGTCATAGAAGTAGAGTTAGGCCATTCGGCCCATCGAGCTCAATCTGCCACTCAATCATGGCAGATCTTTATCTCCTCCCTAACCCCATTTTCCTGCCTTCTCCCCATAACCCCTGACTAACACCAGTTCCCCGGTTTCTTCCCACACTTCAAAGATATTTGGGATTGTAGATTAATTAGCTTCAGTAAATTGTCCCCAGCATGCAGGAACTAGTGCATCCTATCCAATCGTTGGTCAGCACGGAATCAGTGGGCCGAAGGGCCTGTTTCCATGCTGTGTTTCTGCTATAAAGTATTATCTGAGCCGTGGAAGAATGCCATGCACCTACCATAATTCTTTGTGACACCTTTCCATGGCCGTTTTCGAGGCGGACCCGAATTATGAAATTTTCCATCGACCGAGGAAGTGATGGTGTGGAGCTGCGGGAACTCCCCGAGATGGTGCCTTGATAGAATCATAGAAAGTAGGTGCGAGAGTAGACCACCAGGTCCGTCGAGCCCGCACCGCCATTCGCTCATGGCTGAACACTAAACAGACACACTTACCCACAAACAGTAGACACAAGACACAGAACACAAGACACTACCCTCCCCTTTATACCGCTATCACCCCTCTCCACCCCAAGAACCGCGTGATCTCCTGGGGGAGGCAAAAAAACGGATAAAAACCCAGGCCCAATTCGGGAAAAAAATCCGGGACATTCCTCTCCGACCCCAATCCAGGCGATCGACACTTGTCCAGGAGATCACTCAGGTCTTACTATACTAACCATACCTAGGTCCATATCCCTGCCCTCTCCCCGTAGCCCCTTATCCCCTTGGCAGCTAAAAAACCATCTATTTTAGACTTAAATATATTTAACGTTTCTGCTTCCACTGCTCCCTGGGGCAGTGAATTCCACAAACTAACCACCCTCTGGGTGAAGAAGTTCTTCCTCATCTCAGTTTTAAAAGAGCCCCCCCTCACTCTGCAACTATGTCCCCTAGTTCTAGCCTCCCCGATCATTGGGAACATCCTCGGTGCATCCACCCGATCAAGGCCCCTCACGATCTTATATGTTTCGCCTCTCATTCTTCTAAACTCCAAAGAGTAGAGTCCCAGCTTACTTATCCTTTCCTCATATGTCAATCCCCTCATTGCAGGAATTAATCTTGTAAACCTTCGCTGCACTGCCTCCAGGGCTAGTACATCCTTTCTTAAGTATGGACCCCAGAACTGTACACAGTATTCCAAATGTGGTCTCACTAATACCGTGTACAGCTGCAGCAAGACCTCCGTGTTTTTATACATAATCCCCCTAGCAATAAAGGCCAAAACTCCATTGGCCTTCCTGATTGCTTGCTGCACCTGCATACTGACTTTTAGTGATTCATGTACTAATACCCCTAGATCCCTTTGCGTTGCATTACAACGCAGCTCCTCCTCATTTAGAAAATAACTTGCCCTATCATTTTTCCCCAAAGTGAATGACTTCACATTTATTAGTATTAAATTTCATCTGCCAAGTTGTTGCCCACTCACCTAGCTTATCTATATCCTTTTGCAGACTCTACCTATCCTCCTCATCCCCTACTTTCCCTCCCATTTTTGTTGTTATTCAGGCAGCAAGGCCAGCAAAAAATGTTGCGAAGAAATGATCTTAGTCGCGAGGCCTTGCCCATCGATTGCAATGATTCGTTCTGCTGGAAAACAAAACAATAAGGATGGGTATTTAGATATTTCTAATCCAATTTTTCAGTTCTATCCTCAAGCCAGGCTGCTCCCATCCTCTATATAGGATGTGGTGATCTTATAGACGTGTATAAAATCATGAGATTAGTTGCTGCCTCACAGACCCAGAGACCAGGGTTAGACCAGGTTGCGTCCACCCCTCATTTATGGACGCACCTAGCACTTGTACTTTTACTATTTACCTGATTGGAAAGTCAAATGCAACGAAATTTCGTTCAAGGTGCACTGTGTCTAGGTGTATATCTGAATGACAATAAAGTTTTCATTCATTCATCCTGACCTCAGGAGCTGTCCATGCGGAGTTTGCACATTCTAACGATCACAAACCTGCCTTTCTCCAGACCAGGCCACCAGCGACTGCGGAGATACTCCAGCACTTTGTCTTTTTATATAAACGAGCATCTGCAATTCCTTGCGTCCACCCCTCATTAGACCGCATAAGACAGACGTGCGCAGCACAAAACGTTTTATGAGGAAATAGTTCTAACTTTTTGTAAACAAAATGTTTTACCAGAATGTTGCCTGGATTCGATGGCTTTAGTTACAGAGTGAGGTTGGATAGACCTGCATTGTTTTTTTCTGCAATGTCAGAGGTTGAGAGGAGACCAGTTATCTATCTATATTACTAAAAGTCTGTTCTTGATCGGTTTAGGCCATCTGTGTTGCGATTTCCGAGAGAACGCCGCCACCTACGGCCATCATTTTTGGCCACCTTGCTCAGAGCCCCCCCACCGCCGCATGTGTGCCGAGGATTTTTCCCGTCGATGAAAATTGTCAGAGATATTAATGTTTTTACAAAATTCCCCATTCTCTCATCTGCCCCTGCTGGCGGCAGGGGGAGGGACTATAAAACCAGGAAGTGGTGTGCCTCACAGTCTCTTCAAGATGGAGGAAGGCAGACGGTCACGTTTCTATGAGCTGTGAATAACACTGAACACATGTCGACTCAAATGTAAGTGCCCTTAGTGGTTCTAAAATGCTTGCAGAATGTGTCTATTGGTTCTAAAGCTTGCAAAAAGTGTCTATTGGTTCTAAATCTTGCAAAAAAGTGTCTATTGGATCTAAAGCATCCAAAAAGTGTCTCTATAGGTTCTAAAGCTTGCAAAAAAAGTGTAAATTGGTTCTAATGCTTGCAAAGCGTCTATTAGTTCTAAAGCTTGCATAAAAAATGTCTCTTGGTTCTAAAGCTTGTAAAAAAAATGTCTCTTGGTTCTAAAGCTTGTAAAAACAATGTCTATTGGGTTTAAAGCTTGCAAAAAAATGTCTATTGGTTCTAAAGCTTGCAAAAAATGTCTATTGGTTCTAACGCTTGCAAAACATGTCTATTGGTTCTAAAGCTTGCAAAAAATGTCTATTGGTTCTAAAATGGTTCATACTAGCACTCCAGATACCCCCCCCCCCCGCCCCCAATGGTCAGCAATATTGGAAGTGGTGCAGAGGTGGAATATTGTGTTGGGGGACCAGCCCTCCCGTGTGTAGCTGGGACCCAACGGGTCTCACTTAGTCTATTAAGTATATAAAATTATGAGAGGCACAGTTAGGGTAGACACTCAAAATCTTTTTATGCCAGGCTGGAAATGTCCAAGACTAGAGGGTATCGCTATAAGGAGAGTGGGGGGAAGTTTAATGGGGATGAGCGGGGCAGTGGTGGGGGCCTGGTATGCCTGACCTGGGAAGGTGGTGGAGGCAGATATGAGAGGGGTGTTTAAGGAGCTTTTAGATGGGCTTGTGGAATTAGAGGGGAGAGAGGGATATGGATCATGTTCAGGCAGATGAGAGTTTAACCTGGCATCATGTTTGGCACAAACATTGTGGGCCGAAGAGACCGTTCTTTTGCTGTACTGTCCTACGCACTAACCACCCAATTACCAACCAGAGAGCAGTCCCCACCTACCATTTACCGCAGATGCAAATGTTTTTTGCCGATCTCACCTTCTGCCTCAAACTCTTTGAATCACTTCCCTCTGGGAGGCGACTCAGGACTGTCAAAGCTGCCAGTCAGATATAAAAACAGCTTCTTCCCACGAGCAGTAACTCTATTCAACAGCCATAAGAACGTAGCCTCTTTTTACTCCGGTACTTTATTTTCACATGTTTAAATTATAATGTTTTGTTTTTAATTGTCTACTGAATATCTTGTTGTTACATGCGAGCAAAGCTCCAATGTAAATTCCTTGCATGTGGACATACTTGGCTAATAACATTTTTATTCATTCATTATTATTCATTGAAGACAATAGACAATAGGTGCAGGAGTAGGCCATTCGGCCCCTCGAGCCAGCACCGCTATTCACCATGATCATGGCGATCATGCACAATTAAGACCCTGTTCCTCCCCGTATCCTATGACTGCGCTATCTTTAAGAGCTCTGTCCAGCTCTTTCTTGAAAGCATCCAGAGAACCGGCCTACACCACCATCTGCAGCAGAGAATTTCACAGGTGTTTCCTCATCTCCGTTCTAAATGAATTACCCCTTATTCTTAAACTATCCCTCAGACTATCTTAAATCAGACTTTACCTTGCACTAATCGATATTCCCTTAATCCTATATCTGTACACTATGGGTGGGTTGATTGTAATCCTGTATTGTCCTTCCACTTGAGGAAATATATAATAAAATTGCTCAAATGATAAGTTCTTAAGGAACGTGTGTTAAGTTGCAAAAGAAGGGGTTGGAGTTGGGGCTATCAGAAATACATGCCTCCACAAAGAAATAAAGAACAAAGAACACACACAGGAGAACAGATGGCTTATCATAACGTGGAAATGTTGATCTGAATGGGCATATCTTTATTAATTGCTTTGAAGCAATAATCATGCTGTGAGAGGTTGTAGTTGGTTTAGGTTGCTGTTTATAATGGAAGTTCTAAATAGGATCTTTCTCCATGACATGGGCACCATCCTTCTTCCTTTGTGACACATCTCAGAGTTTGGCTGTGTCATTTAAGGCGATTTATGGTTGCCTATGTTGGATTGTAGGCACCAAGGGTAGATACTAGTCTGTGGGATGGTTTGTGCTGTTTTGTACATGTGTTTATGTTGGGATAAGAGATAAGGCATAGGTGATGGTTGTGTGACATTTGCGAAAGGATTTCTTATGGTTACCAGAAACTAAGAAAGTAACTCTGTTTTGATAATCTTTCATTTGTTGTGAGGAATGTTTTTAGTGAAGAGGCTTTTACATTATTTTCTTCCAGAGATAGTACGGGGAGGTTGTAATACAGAATGAAATTCGACCCGAGCTTGGGAAGAAGCAATCAAGTGGGACAATTAATGACCTTTATGTGTCTGTAGTTTGGAATTGTGTGATTAGAACTTTGACTTTAGCACTTTGTAAGAATGAGGCAAAACTCATCTTTAATCTTTGTAATCCATAAGTAACTGTATTTTAACTGTGTGGTTGTAAGGAAATTAATTGTGAAGTGTTAGTGTCTTTAATTACGATTGCCAAGTCTCCTCTCATCTTCTGACATGGCACAGAAAACAATCCAAGTCTATCCGACCCTCTCCCTGTAGCTGAAGCCCTCTAATCCAGGCAGTATTCTGGGAAAACATTTTGTTTTCACAAAGTTAGAACAGTCACGTCGTAAAACATTTAGTGCTTGAAACATCAGGCTGGGACACTTGCACCCCGCTGAGTTACTCCAGCACTTTACATCTTTTTTTAAAAGTACGCAGGCATCGACAGTTTCTCACGGCTATAGTTTCATTTTTTTAGTTTTAGAGACACAGCGGGGAAGTAAGACATTCGGCCCACAGAGTCCGCACCGACCAGCAATCCCCGCACATTACACCACCCCACATACACCAGTGACAATTTACATTTATACCAAGCCAATTAACCTACAAACCTGTATGTCTTTGGGGTGTGGGAGGAAACCAGAGAGGCCGTAGAAAGCCCCTGTAAGTCACGGGGAGAACGTACAAACTCTGTACAGACAGTACCCATTGTCGGGATCGAACCCAGGTCTGCGGCGCTGAAAGTGCAGTAAGTCACATGGAAACATAGAAAATAGGTGCAGGAGTAGGCCATCCGGCCCTTCAAGCCTGCACCGCCATTCAATATGATCGTGGCCGATCATCCAACTCAGTATCCTGTACCTGCCTTCTCTCCATACCCCCTGATCTCTTTAGCCACAAGGGCCACATCTAACTCCCTCTTAAATATAGCCAATGAATTGACCTCAACTACCTTCTGTGGCAGAGATTCACCACTGCCCGTGTGAAAAATGTTTTTATTATCTCGGTCCTAAAAGATTTCCCCTTTATCCTTAAACTGTGACTCCTTGTTCTGGACTTCCCCAACATCGGGAACAATCTTCCTGCATCTAGCCTGTCCAACCCGTAATGTTGTACGTTTCTATAAGAACCCCCCCCCCCTCAATCTTCTAAGTATCCTAGTATCAAAACTATCCCTGATTTCCCTTGTTATCCATGGATGCACGACCTTCCCTGATTTATTATTTTGCCAAACTGGGATGAACAATTGTTGTAGTTCATCCATGCAGTCTTTAAATGCCTTCCTTTGCATATCCACCATCAACCTTTTAATAATTAATTGCCAGTCTATCTTGGCCAATTCACGTCTCGTACCCTGAAAATTACCATTCTTTAAGTTCAGAAGCCTTGTTTCTGTATTAACAATGTAACTCTCCATCCTAATGAAGAACTCAACCATATTATGGTCACTCTTGCCCAAGGGGCCACGCACAACAAGACTGCTAACTAACCCTTCCTCATTACTCAATACCCAGTCTAAAATAGCCTGCTCTCTCGTTGGTTCCTCTACATGTTGGTTTTGAAAACTATCCCACATACATTCCAAGAAATCCTCTTCCTCAGCACCCCTGCCAATTTGATTCACCCAATTTATATGTAGATTGAAGTCACCCATTATAACTGTTTTACCTATGTCGCACGCATTTCTAATTTCCTGTTTGATGCCATCCCCAACTCCACTACTACTGTTAGGTGGCCTGTACACAACTCCCCACTAGCGTTTTCTGCCCCTTAGTGTTTCGCAGCTCTACCCATATCGATTCCACATCCTCCAAGCTAATGTCCTTCCTTTCTATTGCGTTAATCTTCTCTCTAACCAGCAATGCTACCCCACCTCCTTTTCCTTTCTGTCTATCCCTCCTGAATATTGAATATCCCTGGATGTTCAGCTCCCAGCCTTGGTCACCCTGGAGCCATGTCTCCGTGATCCCAACTATATCATAGTCATTAATAGCCATCTGCACATTCAACTCATCCACCTTATTAAAAATGCTCCTTGCATTGAGACACAAAGCCTTCAGGCTTGTTTATTACAACACCCTTACTCCTTATACCATTTTGATTTTTGCCCTGGATTTGTCTGCCAGCCACTTTTATTTTTCACCTTGCTACCTATTGCTTCTGCCATCATTTAGCACCACTCTGTATCTCTGCTCACACATTTAAGAAACCCACCACCTCTTATTTTCTGATTATCAACTTTTTCTTCTTTCCCCTTACAGCTTTCTCTATTTGAGTCCCTCCCCCCAACCGTTCTAGTTTAATGTCTCCCCAGTAACCTTTGCAAATCTCCCCACCAGGATATTGGTTGCACCGATGCTCCGGCTGCGGCACCATGCTGTGCATGAGGCAGAGGGTCTCCATTACCTTTCTTTGCAGCTCCACAGGCATATCGTTGGTCACGTCATCAGGCAGGTCCGCAGCGGTGTCATTGGCGGTGTCATCGGCGGCGGTGTCTGCGCTGGTGTCGGCGGTGGTGTTGACGGCCGTGCCGACGGTGGTGTTGACGACATTGTCGACGGTGGTGTTGACGACAGTGTCGGCGACAGTGTCGACGGTGGTGTTGGCGACAGTGTCGACGGTGGTGTTGGCGACAGTGTCGACGGTGGTGTTGACGACAGTGTCGACGGTGGTGTTGACGACAGTGTCGACGGTGGTGTTGGGGACAGTGTCGACGGTGGTGTTGGCGACAGTGTCGACGGTGGTGTTGACGGCCGTGTCGACGGTGGTGTTGGCGACAGTGTCGACGGTGGTGTAGGCGACAGTGTCGACGGTGATGTTGGTGACAGTGTCGACGGTGGTGTTGACGGCCATGTGGACGGTGGTGTTGACGGCCATGTCGACGGTGGTGTTGGCGACAGTGTCGACGGTGGTGTTGACGACAGTGTCGACGGTGGTGTGGGCGACAGAGTCGACGGTGGTGTCGACGACAGTGTCGACGGTGGTGTCGACGGCGGTGTCGACGGTGGTGTCGACGGTGGTGTCGGCGACAGTGTCGACGGTGGTGTCGGCGACAGTGTCGACGGTGGTGTCGGCGGCCTTGTCGACGGTGGTGTCGGCGACAATGTCGACGGTGGTGTAGGCGACAGTGTCGACGGAGGTGTCGGCGGTGGTGTTGGCAACAGTGTGGACGGTGGTGTTGGCGACAGTGTGGACGGTGGTGTCGGCGACAGTGTCGACGGTGGTGTCGGCGGCCTTGTCGACGGTGGTGTTGGCGACAGTGTCGACGGTGGTGTCGGCGGCCATGTCGACGGTGGTGTTGGCGACAGTGTCGACGGTGGTGTCGGCGACAGTGTCGACGGAGGTGTCGGCTCCGATGGTGTTGGCGACAGTGTCGACACCGGTGGTTGCGGAGGTGTTATCAGTGCCCGTGGCGGCGGCAGTGTCAGTACCTGGCGCGGCGGAGTCGGCGGCGTTGTCGGCAGCGGTGTCTGCGGCTGTGGCTGCGGAGGTGTCGTTGGCCACGTCAGTGGCCATGTCTGAAAAGAGCCTGCGAGTAGGAAGCACAATCCATCAGCATACCCATCCGGAGAAGCCATGCCTTTCCGGATGGGTCACAGAGAGAACATGCAAACTCCACACACACACATAGCCGAAGAAGAAGGCACACAGTCACAGGGAGAACGTGCGAACTCCACACGCACACAGCATCAAACTCATTCCCAGCCTCGGCAAGGCCATCAGCATAATCAAGGACAAGTCACATACTGGCCACTCCCTCTTTCCCCTCTCCCATCAGGTATAGAAGTGTGAAAACACACAGATTCAGGGACAGTTTCTTCCCAGCAGTAATCAGGCAATTGAACGATCCTACCCCAACCAGAGAGCAGTGCAGAACTACTATCTACCTCATTGATGGCCTTTGGTCTATATTTGATCGGACTTTACTGGGTTTATCTTGCACTAAACATTATTCCCTGATCATGCATCTGTACGCTGTAAATAGCTCGACTGTAATCATGTATTGACTTTCCACTGACTGGATGCACGCAACAAAAAGCTTTTCTCTGTACCTCGGTAAACGTGACAATAAACTAAACTGACCCAGGTCTCTGGCGCTGTGAGGCAGCAGCTCTAATGTTAATTGAATTCCTTGAATTGTCCAAGAGCGTGTAGAATAACATAGAACTAGCGTGTGGGTGATCGTTGGTCAGCGTGGACTCGGTGGGCCAAAGGGCCAGTTTCCATGCTGTAGCTCTAAAACTAAACTAAGGAGGATTCAGCATATGTGGGGGATGGGAGCTAATTGAGATGGATAAGGATGCCAGAAACAAATTATGGCAGAATGAATAATGAACAGATGTTTAAAAACTGGAGTTCAATGGATGATATAAAACATAGTTTGAGAGAAAGATGAATGGGGAAAAAAGGTGTAGACTCATTTCTAAATGGGGTGAGAATCCAGAAATCGGAGGTGCAAAAGGACTTGGGATTCTGTTGCAGGATTCCCAAAAAAATAATCAGCAAGACAAATCAGTGATAAAGAAGGCAAACGCAATAGTAGCATTTATTTAAAGAGGGCTAGAATACAAAAACAGGGATGTAATGCTGAGGCTCTATAAGGCGCTGGTTAGGCCACATTTGGAGTCTTGTGAGCAATTTAATGCACCATATCTGAGGAAGGATGTGCTGGCTAAGGAGAGGGTCCAGAGGAGGTTTACGAGAATGATCCTAGGAATGGGCGGGTTAATCTATGATGATCATTTATGAAGGCAGTGGGCCTGTACTCGCTGGAGTTCAATGAAATGTACCAAATAGTGAAAGGTTTGGACAGTATGGATGTGGATAGGATGTTTCCACTCATGGGAGAGTCTCGGACAAGGGTTCCCAGCCTGGGGTAAACTTACCCCCCAGAGGGTACATTTCACCTACCCAGGGGGCACATTTATTGAATCTGGATTTGTACTGATTGACTGATTGTGTTTGGTTCTGGTATACTGGTATCTGTTCATCATTAGTTGTTCATAAATAAGTGAAATAATATTGTAATGTGCCATTAAAGTTGCCTGGGTAAATGGGATGAAAAAGGTTGGCAATCACTGGTCTACGACCAGAGCCTCAGTACTAAAGGACATTCCTTTAAGAAGGAGATGAGGAATGTCCTTAGTCAGAGGGTGGTGAATCTATGGAATGTATTGCCACATGCGGCTGTGGAGGCCAAGTCATTGGATATTTTTAAGGATATTCTTGATTAGAACGGGTGTCAGGGGTTATGGGTAGAAGTCAGGAGAAGGGGTTGAGAGGGAAAGATAGATCAGCCATAATTGAATGGTGGGGTAGACTTGATGGGCCAAATGGCCTAATTCTGCTCCTGTAACTTATGAGCGAAGGGTCAATGTTACCTGAGGTGTTAACATATGATGGACAAGTAAATAGGATTGTGGTGTTGTCCATGATACAGAGAGTATTGCTCAAATTCAGATTCAGATTCAGATTCCATTTTAATATCTTTTTAATCTTAATAAGTATTGCTCAACGTGGTGAAATGATGCACTGTCATCCCTTCTAAGCTTATTTTAGAGATATAGCATGGAAACGGGCCATTAGGCTGACCAAGTACGCGCCAACCAGCGATCACCCGTACACTATATCTACCCTACTCACTGGGGGCAATTTTCAGAATTAATCTACACACCTGCACATCTTTGGAATGAGGGGGGAATTCGGAGCACCCGGAGAAAACACACACAGTCACAGCAAGAACGTACAAACTCTAGTTCCACTTGCTTGCATTTGGCCCATATTCCTCTCAGCCTTTCCTATTTCCAGACCTGTCAAAATGTCTTTTAAATTGAAGATAAGACACAAAATGCTGGAGTAACACAGCGGGACGGGCAGCATCTCTGAGAGAAGGAATGGATGACGTTTCATGTTGAGACCCTTCTTCAGAGTGATGATGAGAGTGGGCAGAGATAAAATGTAGTCAGAGACAGTAAGACTAATGAGGGAACTGGAAAGGGGAGGGATGGAGAGAGAGAGAAAGCAAGGGCTACTTAAAGTTAGAGAAGTCAATGTTCATACCACTGTAAGCTGCCCAGGCAAAATTAGAGGTGCTGTTCATAAGTAATAGGAACTGAATTAGGCCATTCGGCCCATCAAGTCTACTCCGCCATTCAACCATGGCTGATCTATCTCTCCCTCCTATCCATGTTCTCCTGCATTCTCCACTTAACCCCTGACATCCGCGCTAATCAAAAGTCTATCTATCTCTGTCAGTCTGAAGAAGGACCCGAAACGTTGCCTATTCCTTCTCTCCATAAATGCTGCCTCACACGCTCAGTTCCTCCAACATGTTTGTCCACCTTCGATTTTTTCCAGTATCTGCAGTTTCTTTCTTAAACAAAATTCTATCTATCTCTGCCTTTGAAATATCCATTGACGTCCTCCACAGCCTTCTGTGGCAAAGAATTCCACACAATCACCACCCTCTGACTAGCAGTAATTGCAAAACAGACAACTGGATACCTCCAACCACCCTAATGTCAGGCCTCAGGAATCATACATGTTTACGTGTATCCAACATGCTAATTATGACCAATGCAGTGAGCTGCAGCCAAAGCTCACGCTAAACCCACTAAATTATTTAATCTTCTTCAAACAGATCTCCTGGCAACAACATCAAGGAAGCTAATTTCAATTTGATCATCCTAACCCTACCTCCAGTTTGCGCTGGGCCCCACTCTGACAATGGAGGAGGCCAAGGACAGAAGGGTCAGTGTGGGAATGGGAGGAGAATTAAATGTTGAGCAACCGGGAGATCAGGTAGGTTCTCCAGTAAAGTCTTGGAGGATAATCCAGAAAGTCTCTGGAACCAAAAGGCTCTACTCACCATGGAGGGCAATGTCAAAGATCAATGAAAAACCAAAGATAGACACAAAAGGCTGGAGGAACTCAGCGGGACAGACAGTATCTCTGGAGAAAAGGGGCAGGTGATGTTTCGGGATTGAAATTAAATCTTTCCCATCTCACCTTCAACCTATGTCCTCTGGTTCTTGGTTCCCAAACCCTGCGTAACATACTGCATTCACTTTATTTATTCCCCTCACGGTCTTGTACACCTCTCTAAGGTCACCCCTCACCCTCCTGCACACCAAACCTGCTCAACCTCTCCCTATGGCTCAGGCCCTCAAGTCCTGGCAACATCCATCGTAAATAGATACAAAATGCTGGAGTAACTCAGGCAGCATCTCTGGAGAGAAGGAATGGGTGATGTTTCGGGTGGCCCTTCTTCAGACTACCAAAGTAAATCTCGAAAGATTGCAGCCAAAAATGCCTTGCGCATTCTAAATGGCCACAGAATGGAACAGAGCGTCTATTAATTAATTATTACACTGGGCGTGCTGCGGAGTAGGAATAATTGATTACTTCATCGCTTGCCTTAGCTCTGCATTATTTCCCCTCTGTGTGATGTACGGAAATAGCATAAAAAAGTAAGGCAGTGGTTTCACATGGATAGTTCGATAGTAACGGTGAATTTATAACTCAAAGTACCTGCTCAAAGAGAGATACAGTGTGGAAACAGGCTTCTCAACTCAACTTGTCCACACCGACCAACATGTCCCTGCTACACTAGTCCCACCTGCCTGTATTTGGTACATATCCCTCTAAACCTGCCTTATCCATCCAAATGTGTTTTAAATATTGTTATAGTCCACTACCCCCTCTGACAGCTCGCTCCATACACCTTCTATCCTCTGTGTGAAAAAGTGGCCCCTCAGGTTCCTATTAAATCTCTCCCCCCACACCTTAAGCCTATGTTCTCTGGTTCTCGATTTCCTCAATTCTGGGTAAAATACTGTGCATTTACCCAATCTATTCCTTTCATGATCTGATACACTTCTATAAGATCAGCCTCCTGCACTCCAAGGAATAAAGTCCTAGCCTGCCCAACCTCTCCCTATAGCTCAGGCCCTCGAGTCCTGGCAACATTTTGTGAATCTTCTCTGCTCACTCTCCACCAGATTGACAAGATCTTTCCTCTAACAGGGATCATATGTGAAGCATAATGGACGGGTACATGGATAGGAATGGTTTAGGAAGGTTATGGGCCAAACACAAGCAGGTGGGACTAGTGTAGATGGGACATGTTGATCAGTTTCAGTAAGTTGAGCCGAATGACCTGCTTGCATGTTGTGTGACTCTAGGCAGGAGAGATAGTTATGCAGTGTTGACTGAATCCATGAGTGGCTAATCATCCCAACCCCGGGAAAAATACCTCAAACGCTAACATCAAGCAGAGCGCATACGCAAACACACACAATGTACAGGTCCCCCACCGATTCTGCGGCAACTGGTGGTCCAGGCAAAATTACAAGTGCACTCTTGAAATACCCCCAGAACTCCCCCTGAAAATGTGGTACCCAGGCCGGGTGAGGCGGCTTATCTTAACCTCACCGGGACTTCTGTGCCAATCGGTGGGATGAATTTGCCCCCTGCGGCCAGAGCCGGAAGATCTGTTCCAATTGCCCACCTACACGGCCGATATCTCAGCCCACCAGTGGCATATATGGACGGCTCCAGTACCATTGAACTCCCCTCGAGACCATGGCCTCTTCTTGTCCATCAAAAAGGATAATCCAGAAAGGCTCTGGAACCAAGGGTGCTGGAAAATCGGTGGTGGACCTACACATGGCAGCATCTTTGACTGGTTTCATCACGGCCAGGTTTAGCAACTCGAAAGCCCAGGTAAGAAGGAGATTATAAAAGGTGGTGGACACTGCCCGGTCCATCACGGATACTGACCTCCCCAGCATTATACGGTCCTGAGAAAACAAGGCCTGTATAACAAAAGGCTCTATTCACCATGGAGGGCAATGTCAAAGATCAATGAAAAACCGAAGATAAACACAAAAGGCTGGAGGAACTCAGTGGGACTGACAGCATCCCTGGAGAAAAGGGGCAGGTGACGTTTCGGGTTTGATTACACTGTCCTGATTCATTTTACTGATTGTATGCCTTTTTGGGCTGAAAGATGGCAGATGGAGTTTAATGCTGATAAGTGTGAGGTGCTACATCTTGGCAGGACAAATCAAAATAGGACGTACATGGTAAATGGTAGGGAATTGAAGAATGTAGGTGAACAGAGGGATCTGGGAATAACTGTGCACAGTTCCCTGAAAGCGGAATCTCATGTAGATAGGGTGGTAAAGAAAGCTTTTGGTGTGCTGGCCTTTATAAATCAGAGCATTGAGTATAGAAGTTGGGATGTAATGTTAAAATTGTACAAGGCATTGGTGAGGCCAATTCTGGAGTATGGTGTACAATTTTGGTCGCCTAATTATAGGAAGGATGTCAACAAAATAGAGAGAGTACAGAGGAGATTTACTAGAATGTTGCCTGGGTTTCAGCAACTAAGTTACAGAGAAAGGTTGAACAAGTTAGGGCTTTATTCTTTGGAGCGCAGAAGGTTAAGGGGGGACTTGATAGAGGTTTTTAAAATGATGAGAGGGATAGACAGAGTTGACGTGGAAAAGCTTTTCCCACTGAGAGTAGGGAAGATTCAAACAAGGGGACATGACTTGAGAATTAAGGGAATGAAGTTTAGGGGTAACATGAGGGGGAACTTCTTTACTCAGAGAGTGGTAGCTGTGTGGAATGAGCTTCCAGTGAAGGTGGTGGAGGCAGGTTCGTTTTTATCATTTAAAAATAAATTGGATAGTTATATGGATGGGAAAGGAATGGAGGGTTATGGTCTGAGCGCAGGTATATGGGACTAGGGGAGATTATGTGTTCGGCACGGACTAGAAGGGTCGAGATGGCCTGTTTCCGTGCTGTAATTGTTATATGGTTATATGGTTATATGGTTGCCATCTTCTCCCCTGCCAACAATGAACCATCCTAGTCTGCAGAAGGTTCCCGACCCGAAATGTCACCCATACCTTGTCTCCAGAGATGCTATCTGTCCCGCTGAGTTACTCCAGTATTTTGTATCTACCTTCGAATGAACCAATCTACTATTCCTTGATCATCATCTGCTTTCAAATGTCTTCCATATCTTTCATTTCCCTCGCCCCTGACTCTCAGTCTGAAGAAGGGTCTCGACACTAAACGTCACCCATTCCTTTACTTCACAGATGCTGCCTGACCCCACTGAGATATTACAGATTTTGTGTCTATCTTTGGTTCAAACCAGCATCTGCAGTTCTGGTCCTTCCCACACATCAATGAGGGACCGTGTTCTCTGGGATAACCAGATGCAGTGGTATTTTATTCTACTCACAGCCTGAGACGCTTCACCATACTAGTGCCTCGACACGGGGGCTTGGATCGCCCCGACACATCGATCGACGGCCCCGACTGCAGGAGAAAAATGAGGGAAGAAGGTTAGACTTTATTGCAGGTACACAAAATTGCTGGAGAAACTCAGCGGGTGCAGCAGCATCTATGGAGCGAAGGAAATAGGCGACGTTTCGGGCCGAAACCCTTCTTCAGACTGATGGGGGGTGGGGGTGAAGAAGGAAGGAAAAGGGGAGGAGGAGTAGCCCGAGGGCGGGCGGATGGGAGGGTGGGAGGAGACAGCTAGAGGGTTAAGGAAGGGGAGGAGACAGCAAGGGCTAGCAACATTGGGAGAATTCAGTGTTAATGCCATCTGGACGCAAGGTCCCCAGGCGGAATATGAGGCGCTGTTCCTCCAATTTCCGCTGTTGCTCACTCTGGCAATGGAGGAGACCCAGGACAGAGAGGTCGGATTGGGAATGGGAGGGGGAGTTGAAGTGCTGAGCCACTGGGAGGTCAGGTTGGTTATTGCGGACTGAGCGGAGGTGTTCGGCGAAACGATCGCCCAACCTACGCTTAGTCTCCCCGATGTAAATCAGCTGACACCTAGAGCAGCGGATGCAGTAGATGAGGTTGGAGGAGATGCATGTGAACCTTTGTCGCACCTGGAACAATTGCTTAGGTCCTTGAATGGAGTCGAGGGGGGAGGTGAAGGGACAGGTGTTGCATTTCTTGCGGTTGCAACGGAAAATGCCCGGGGAGGGGGTGGTGCGGGAGGGAAGGGAAGAATTGACAAGGGAGTTCCGGAGGGAGCGGTCTTTGCGGAAGGCAGACATGGGGGGAGATGGGAAGATGTGGCGAGTGGTGGGGTCACGTTGGAGGTGGCGGAAATGGTGGAGAATTATGTGTTGTATTTGCCGGCTGGTGGGGTGAAAGGTGAGGACCAGAGGGACTCTGCCCTTGTTGCGAGTGCGGGGATGGGGAGAGAGAGCAGTGTTACAGGGTATGGATGAGACCCTGGTGTGAGCTTCATCTATGGTGGCGGAGGGGAATCCCCGTTCCCTGAAGAACGAGGACATTTCCGATGTTAGATTTTATTGCCTTCCATCACAGTGATGAATCAGCTGTGCTGGGTGTTTATGTTAACTTTTATGTAGTTGTGTGTCTTGTTACTTATTTTGTACGGCGAATTGGTAATTCGAATATCACTGTACCTTAATTGGTACAGGTGACAATAAAAGACCTTTGAAACCTTTGAAAACAAAGCTTTTCAATTTATCTCAGTACACATGACAATAATAAGCATAACGTTTTCCAAACAGACTGGGCACAAACTAAACACCACCATAATGAGGAGAACTGATCCCCTGTAGATGGGAATTTGACATTGCATCTTATTCTTGTCTCTCTTCCAGCCATTTGCCCCCATGTTGCTCTACATTTAAGAGAGTCACAAAATGCTGGAGTAGGTGATGTTACGGGTTAAGGCCCATCTTCAGACTGAGAGTCAGGGGTGAGGCAAACGAGAGATAGAGAGGGTGATATAAGGACTGCAGATGCTGGTTTACACTGAAGTTGGGCATGAACCATCACCCATTCCTCCTATCCAGAGACAGCCGCCTGTCCCGCTAAGTTACTTCGCATTTAGATAAAGTTCTTTCGTATCGTAAGTCAGCATTTAATAGTTCAGTTTTTGACATATGACAATAAAATACACTTGACTCTTGACAGGTACATGGATAGGATAGGTATGGAGAGATGCAGAGAAAATGCAGGCAGGAGGACCTAGTGTAGAATGGGCATCTTGGTCAACGTGGGCAAGACAAAATCTGCAGGAACAGCAGATGCTGGATGACACTGAAGATAGACACAAAATGCTGGAGAAACTCAGCAGGACAGGCAGATTACAACAGCGATATGAATATTGATTTCTCCAACTTCAAGTAACCCTTGCCTTCCCACTTTCTCCACCAATCCCCAACCCTAGTTAGAAACATAGAAAATAGGTGCAGGAGTAGGCCATTCGGCCCTTCGAGCCTGCACCGCAATTCGATATGATCATGGTTGATCATCCAACTCAGTATCCCATTCCTGCTTTCTCTCCATACCCCCTGATCCCTTTAGCCACAAGGGCCACATCTAACTCCCTCTTAAATATAGCCAATGAACTGGCCTCAACTACCTTCTGTGGCAGAGAATTCCACAGATTCACCACGCTCTGTGTAAAAAATGATTTTCTCATCTCGGTCCTAAAAAACTTCCCTTTGATCCTTAAACTGTGACCCCTAGTTCTGCACTTCCCCAATATCAGGAATAATATTCCTGCATCTAGCCTTTCTAACCTCGTAAGAATTTTGTAAGTTTCTATAAGATCCCACCTTAATCTTCTGAATTCTAGTGTGTACAAGCCGAGTCTATCCAGTCTTTCTTCATATGAAAGTCCTGCCATCCCAGGAATCAGTCTGGTGAACCTTCTCTGTACTCCCTCTATGGCAAGAATGTCTTTCCTCAGATTAGGAGACCAAAACTGTACACAATACTCCAGGTGTGGTCTCACCAAGACCCTGTACAACTGCAATAGAACGTCCCAGCCCTTATACTCAAATCCTTTTGCTATGAATGCTAACATACTATTTGCTTTCTTCACTACCTGCTGCACTTGCATTCCTACTTTCAATGACTGGTGTACCATGACACCTAGGTCTCGTTGCATCTCCCCTTTTCCTAATCGGCCACCATTCTCCAACTAGCTTCATTGTCCTGTGAAACGTCACCTATCCATGTTCTACACAGATGCTGCCTGACCGGCTGAGTTACTCCAGTACTCTGTGAAACGTCACCTACCCATGTTCTCCACAGATGCTGCCTGACCCGCTAAATTACTCCAGCAGTCCGTGAAATGTCATCTATCCATGTTATAACCATATAACAATTACAGCACGGAAACAGGCCATCTTGGCCCTTCTAGTCCGTGACGAACTCTTATTTTCCCCTAGTCCCATCTACCTGCACTCAGACCATAACCCTCCATTCCTTTCCCATCCATATGCCTATCCAATTTATTTTTAAATGATAAAATTGAACCTGCCTCCACCACTTCCACTGGAAGCTCATTCCACACAGCTACCACTCTCTGAGTAAAGAAGTGCCCCCTCATGTTACCCCTAAACTTCTGTCCCTTAATTCTCAAGTCATGTCCTCTTGTTTGAAACTTCCCTACTCTCAATGGGAAAAGCTTATCCACATCAACTCTGTCTTATTCCTCTCATCATTTTAAAGACCTCTATCAAGTCCCCCCTTAACCTTCTGCGCTCGAGAATAAAGACCTAATTTATTCAACCTATCTCTGTAACTTAGTTGCTGAAACCCAGGCAACATTCTAGTAAATCTCCTCTGTACTCTCTCTATTTTGTTGACATCCTCCCTATAATTAGCCAACCAAAATAGTAAGATTAAACGAGAATTTACCAGTTTGAAGTTTGATCTGTATTTTATGAGGAGTTACGATGAGGGATTACGTGAAGAACCCGTTCAGCACGCAGGCGCGTCATACTTCAAAGCAGCGGTGTGGAATCACAGATAGACACAGTTATTGAAGTAAACATAGTAAAGATAAGGAGACATCAGTTTATGAATTTGACCCATATTAATGAGGGTGGGAGCAGAGGGCACGTAATCCCTCATCGTAACTCCTCATAAAATACAGATCAAAATTCAAACTGGTAAATTCTCGTTTAATCTTACTATTTTACTTCGGAGTCACGTGAGTGATTCCGTGAAGATTTCAAAGCTCTGTGATTTCAAACCGTTTAACAGTTATTACTACATCACTGCCGAAGTCTTTGAGGGAGGAAGTGTGTTATCGTAATCAACCAATGAATCTGTTTGTAGAAAAACACAATGGTATTTTTTAACTATAACAACGAAGAAATTAAATTGCTCCCCTGGGCTTAAATTAAATATTTGCAGTCTGGAATCCTTCCTGCAAATAAAACAGGTTTTGTCAACAGCTTATTATAAAATTTCTGAACGTTCTACCCCCCCCCCCCCCCAACCCACCATCCTGCTGTAGCCAGGATGTGGTTTATAGGCACGTCCATTCTTTTTGCCGTCGACGTGGATGCTGTCCTGGTGGAATGAACTTTGTACATGTTAATTTTTATCCCAGCAGCTTTAGCACCTGCTTGAGCCATCCAGAAATGGCTCGTCACCCGACCATAAGGTTTTTTATGACTGACCCACAAGGCTTTTCATCTCCCTCGAATATTTTGGTTGTGTCTATGTAGGATAATAGGGTCATGGCACATTACCGTGTTTCTGGCGGGTAATTCCACGACTGGATTAGGTGTTCCTGGTCTGCTATGTTTGACCATTCCCTGGACAACGACAGAGATCTAGTCTGGAGCTGTGAGCATGGTGTCCAGTTGCAATAGGAGTAGTGACTGGACCCTCTGTGCAGCTACAAGTGCCATCAACATGTATGTTTAGAGCATAGATGGTTTCAGGTTGAGGGATCTGGCTGGTGGGCATCCCCTGAGGTATGTCAGGACCACACTGACATCCCATGTATGGGTGTACCTGGTCTAGGGGTTTAGAGTTGTAAATACTCTTCATTAGATTGACCACCAGCTGGTGGGACCCCATGGCCTGTTGTCCTGGAGCTGGTTTTGAAAAAGACAGGCAGGGCAATTCTAGCTGTGTTGATGGCTCTGTAGCCGAAATCCTTCATCGTGGTTAAGGTTCACCAGGAATTCCAGTACGTTGGTAATTGTAGCGGTTGAGTAGGTGGTCCCTGTATCCAAGCAGTACTTCTCCCATTTTTTGATGCTGGACAAGTGCTGTTGTTCAGTGGATTTTCGGAGGAATGCTGACATGGTGTTGACGGTTTGTTATGATAATCCCAGTCCCAGAAGTGGTTTGTGCAGCATCTGCAACCCAGGAGTTTGATTTTTTCATGGCACGGATGCTTGTGCCCAACACTGGGTGTTAATAACTCTGGGTCACTGGGGAATACCATCGGAGTTTCAACAACCATGTCATGGAGTATTGGGAACCATGGCTGCGTAGGCCATTCGGGACTATCAAAATACCTGAAGCAGAGTCCATTTGTACTGTGCGCAGTCCCCGACTGATGAGGCAGAAGGGAGGAAATGCATAGAAGAAGAATTTCCCCAATCCAGCGTGAACGCATCTATCGCTGCTGCCTCAAGGTCTGTTTCCCAAGCGACATACATAGGTAGCTGGTGATTTAGCCTTGATGCAAATAAATCGATATCTGGCTTGCCATATTGCTTGATAACTTTTGTGAAATATTTTTTGGGGTTTTTAAAACATCAGTTGTCATTAAATTTATGTGACCTGGTGTCTGTCACTGAATTTAGCTTACCTGGCAGGTGCATTACTGATAGCCAAATAAGTCTTTGGACACACCATTGCCAAATTGTGTTGACCAACTTGTCGCATGATACCGATTTTATGTCGCCCATATGGTTAATGTAGGCCACCACCGTAGTATTGTCTATTTATAACCGTACATGCAAGTGCTTTAACCATAAAATTCACTCAAACATCTCTAGATAATTAATGCCCAGTGTAAGTGGTAACAATGATTCTGGGTTAGTCCATCTACTACTTGTGCTGGATATAGAGCTGGTTGCTCCACAGTCTTCAGTACTGACATCTGTTTGGATAACTGACGTAGGGTTAGTGATAATAATAGACTGAAACCTATGTCAAACGTTTTTTGCCCACCACTGTCGTTCTGATATTACTTCAGTGGGTAACTCATGAAACGATCAATAATGACCTGTATGTCGTTTTTGGTACTAAGGTCCGAATTATGTAGCCAGAAATGCTGCTACCATTTCCCAATTACTCTGTTAGTTGTCGAGTAGTTGGTAGTTTGTTGACCATTAATTTGTTGCATGATTGTGCCAATTCAACTATGTTGTCTCTTGACAATGTTACAGTCACGTAGACTAAATTAATTATGAAGCCCAAGATAGTCCATGAAAGAGGATGGCTTCAACTAAGATTTATCTGGATGCAAGACAACCTCAGGGTTCCGAATAACTGTTTGGTAGTTAAACAGCTAACAAGTCAAATTCATGGCCTTACCTACCATTTAGGATATATCAAGATATGCCATGACAATATGTTTTTGTCTTCTGAATATTGCCAGGGCTGGTTTTAGTGTTTGGCTAACACTTTTGGGCTGATGTGAGCCCATTGGGTAACGCTTTAAACTGCTATAGCTGCCCCATCCAGGTAAATGTCAGGTATCTGCGATGATCCTAGTGAATGATACTAAATGGTAAACATCTTTAAGATGAATGCTTGCCATGAAGTATCCTATGGAATTTAGTTGTTTGGCAGTAACAACCGTTACATTTTAAAATGTATATACTTAACAGACATATTTAGTGAAGTTAAGTCAATGATGATGCGACATCCACCATCTTTTTTGGGTTTAGTGAATATTTTTTCTAGTATGAATTGTATTCACTAATGCCATTGAGTATATACTATCACTCGTGATAGACTCCCATGTTAGTATTACTCTATATACTGGAAGGAACCAGACCCACCTACCTCTATGGTTATGGGTATTCTTCTGTTTCCTACCGGTCCAACGAATGTTGCACGTCGTCTGACGTAGCGGTGACGTTGGGGGGCGGCGCATTTTCCATGGGGTCCGCTCTGGGCCCTTGTCTAAAGAAGACTTTCGGTGATAGATGCAGACCCCGAGCTTTCATCAGTCCGATATGGTAGACGTTGACTGATGGATGCAATAGGGTGCTGCTGCATAGGAATTACTGTTTTTGGTTACTCGTCCCGGCCCTGCCCTCATGAAGCGAACGTTTTGTAAACCTTGTGCATGTTCTTCATATGCTTTGTGAGATCCCCCCCCCCCAAAGAGCAGTGGGTCTGGCTCAGTGGCTGGGGTATGCGCAACCCCGCAAGGTGGGACTTTGTGGCAGGTCTTATGACTTGTTTACGAAGGTTGTGGTCATCTCCGTATTTGTCCTTGGAACGAGGAAGAAACGATGTGATGGCTGTCGTCAGGCTTTTAACGACCTCCTTCACGAGGGGTTTTCACGTAGCTGTCCACCACACCCACCACAATTTTCCGAAGTAAAATTGTACACCATACTCCAGAATCGGCCTCACCAATGCCATGTACAATTTTAACATTACATCCCAACTTCTATACTCAATGCTCTGATTTATAAAGGCTAGCACACCAAAAGCTTTATTTACCACCCTATCTACACGAGATTCCACCTTCAGGGAACTATGCACAGTTATTCCCAGATCCCTCTGTTCAACTGCATTCCTCAATTCACTACCATTTACCATGTACATCCTATTTTGATTTGTCCTGCCAAGATGTAGCACCTCACACTTATCAGCATTAAATTCCATCTGCCATCTTTCAGCCCACTCTTCCAAATGGCCTAAATCTCTCTGTAGACTTTGAAAATCTACTTCATTATCCACAACATCACCTATCTTAGTATCATCTACAAACTTACTAAACCAATTTACCACACCATCATCCAGATCATTGATGTACATGACAAACAACAGTGGACCCAACACAGATCTCTGAGGCACCCCACTAGTCACTGGCCTCCAACCTGACAAACAACCATCCACCATTACTCTCTGGCATCTCCCATTCAGCCACTGTTGAATCCATCTTGCTACTCCACCATTAATACCCAACAATTGAACCTTCTTAACCAACGTTCCATGAGGAACCTTGTTAAAGGCCTTACTGAAGTCCATATACACAACATCCACTGCTTTACCCTCATCAATTTTCCGAGTAACCTTTTCAAAACATTCAAGATTAGTCAAACATGACCTTCCAGGCACAAATCCATGTTGACTGTTCCTAATCAGATCCTATTGATCCAGATGCTTATATATATATTATCTCTAAGTATACTTTTAATTAATTTGTCCATCACTGACGTCAAACTAACAGATCTATAATTGCTAGGTTTACTCTCAGAACCCTTTTTAAACAATGGAACAACATGCGCAGTACGCCAATCCTCCGGCACTATTCCCGTTTCTAATGACATTTGAAATATTTCTGTCATAGCCCCTGTATTTCTACACTAACTTCCCTCAAGACTTATCCACATTTAATATTTTTTTAAAGTGTCAGTACTTCCTCTTCTTTTAATCTCATAGTTTCCATAGCTATTCTACTTGTTTCCCTTACATCACATAATTCAATATCCTTCTCCAGAGATGTTCTCCAGAGATGCTCCCTAACATTTGTCGTTTCAGGTCAGGACCCTTCCGGTTTGAGTGGGCCAGTGGAGTAGAGAAGCCAAGACAGTTGTTGCACCAACAGTGGATATAAAAAGGTCCAGAGAGGGTAGAAGGGTGGGTAGGGGGAGAGGCGGGGGGGGGGGGGGGAGGGAGGGGGTGATGTTGAAGACTGGAGACAGGATTGTCACTGGATGGATAGTATTCTCTCCCATAAAGAAAAGCTCAGAGGTGGCAGTAGAGCCCTACGTCCCTATGTCCCCAATGTAGGTGGTCTAGAACCAGGGGGTCGCAGTTTAAGAATAAGACCCGCTGAGTCACTCCACCTTTTATCTTGGTCTATTAACGGATTCAAATTTACCTTAGATCTCCTTTTATCATCCTGCTTGGCATTTTCCACCGGCATTTTTGATACAGGTTACATTGTTTCTAAATACGTAGAGTGAATTTTAAAGCTCTGATCTGTTCAATATCTCGCAAACGGTGAACCCACTTCAAGTTGATGGATGGAATGGAGCCCGTCCGTCTCTCATGGTTACGAATGCAGTTCAATGTGATGTCGCCGGCCAGGCACATTATGAGGTCACCTCTGATTATGATGGTTTACAAACTTGCGATCTAATGAATGGAAGGCCGGCCCAGAAGGGAATAAACCACTTCACCATATGACCACAGGTCACAGTGGTTATAACCAACTGGACTCAAGTGTTAGATACAAGGAACTCAGTTCAATTGAGTTCATTGTCACGTGTACAGAGAAATGCTTTTTGTCGCGTGTTAAAAACAGTTAGCAGAAAGACAATGCATGATTACAATCGAGCCATTTACAATGTATAGATACATGGTAAGGGAATAACGTTTAGTGCAAGGTAAAGCCAGCAAGGATAGTCCGAGGGTCACCAATGAGGTAGATAGTAGTTCAGAACTGCTCTCTGGTTGTGGTAGGATGATTCAGTTGCCTGATAACAGCTGGGAAGAAACTGTCCCTGAATCTGGAGGTGGGCGTTTTCACACTCCTGTACCTTTCCTAATTTGCAGAAGGACATTCTTACTATTGAGGGAGTGCAGCGTAAGTTCACCAGGTCAATATCCGGGGTGACGGGACTTACGTATGATGAAAGAATGGGTCGACTGGGATTGAATGAGAGGGATGAGAGGGCATCTTATGAAAACATATAACATTCTTAAAGGAGTTAAGGCTAGATGCAGGAACAATGTTCCCGATGTTGGGGGAATCCAGAGCCAGGGGTCACAGTTTAAGAATAACGGGTTAGGCCATTTAGGACTCAGAAGAGGGAAAACATTTTCACGCAGAAAATCTGTAGAATTCTCTGCCACAGAAGGCAGTGGAGGACAATTCACTGGATGTTTTCAAGTGAGTGTTGGATGTGGCTCTTAGGACTAACAGAATCAAGGGATATGGGGAGATAGCAGGATTGGGGTATTGATTTTGGATGATTAGCCAAAATCATATTGAAAGGCGGTGCTGGCTCAAGGGGCCGAATGGCCTACTCCTGCACCTATGTTCTATGTTTCTACGTCATGGTGAGTCCAGCACTCGTTGACGTCTGGTCCTGAAGACGGGTCCTGAACCAAAACGTCACCCACTCGTGTTCTCCAGAGATGCTGCTCAACCCGCTGAGTTACTCCAGCACAAACAATATTAAATCTCAAGTGTTTTCATTTTGAGATACAGTGTGGCAACGGGCCACACCGAGTCCACACCGACCAGTATTCACCTCTACACCCGCACTATCCTACACACTGGGGATTTTTACCAAAGCCAATTAACCTACAAACCTGCACGTCTTTGGAGTGTGGGAGGAAACCGGAGCACCCGTAGAAAACCCACGCGGGTCACGAGGAGTACATACAAACTCTGTACAGACAGCACCTGGGTCACCGGCGCTGTGAGGCAGCAACTCTACCGCTGAGCCACACTGCCATGTTGGGGAAAAATACTTAAAAAGCAGCAGAATATTTTTGACATTTGCCAAATGAGAGTTGTCTATAGTCAAAGTGTGTGTAGTTTGTTCCTGGCACGAAAATACTTCTGTTTTATATCAGTTTCACACTTTAACTCTATAAACCTAAAGACTCCATTGTTGGAATGCAATTCAATCTTTGACAAATCTGAACACCTTCACAGACAGATATAAAGCACACAGAGGGATTACTGGAGTACATTTTCCCTTTGTAGTCCCTGAGAAATCAGTGGCTGTGGCAGAGAGTTGTTCTGATGTTCTAAGCCATGCCAATCCAGATATGATTGAATGATGGAGAGGACTTGATATGCCAAATGGAGAAGGAACATCTCATTGGGTTTTAAAGTCTGCAGAGGGCTGACATACAACTTCCTTAGCATCAAGTGAATTGATCAGCATGGTGGCGCAGCGATAGACTGAGAGTTCTTGCCTTAAATTGCCAGTGACCCGGGTTCGATCCTGACTACGCGTGCTTGTAGTTTGTACGTTCTCTCTGTGACCCGCGTGGGTTTCCTTCGGGTGCTCTGGTTTCCTCCCACATTCTAGAGATGTGCCGGTGTGTAGGTTAATTGACGTCTGTAAATTGCCCCCAGTGTGAAGGATATAGCACTAGTGTACAGGTGATCGTTGGTTGGCGTGGACTCGGTGGGCAGAAGGGCCTGTTTTCACGCCATCTCTCTAAAACAAACTATTGCCGTTACCTCGTTGGTCTCAGTTTAACATTGCTTGTGAAAGTCAGCAAAGTACAAGATTCTTTCTATAGCCCTCAGACCAGTGAGCCCATGTGTTCATATCTTTAACCACACAGTCAGAACCTTTTTTAGTTTAGTTTAGAGATACAGCACAGAATCAGGCCCTTCAGCCCACCGCGTCCACGTCAACCAGCGATACCCATGTATTAAACTACCCCGCACACACTAGGGACAATTTTAATTCGGAGTCACGTGAGTGACTACGTGAAGAACCCGCCAGGACGCATGGGTCTCATATCGTCTATCGCATTGCGTGACGACTGGCAGGTTAGACGTGATTCTCCTGCCAGCAACAGACCTGAGGTAAGTTTTTAAAAATCTTTTTTTGGGGGGAAAGCCCCGACTGGAGAACATCTTTTTTTGGGGGAGAAGCCCTGCTATGCGGATAGAAAGCTCGGGGGAGAAATACCCGCAATGGAAGCCTTTCCTCAAGGACCACAGAGGGAGCCCCAGCTGTAACAAACTACAACCACGAGACCAGACCAGGCTCGAGAAGAGCTTTGCCCCTGCAGCAGACGGTTTAAAAAGGACTTGCAGGTAAATTCCTTACTCAAAGATCGTTTTATGCTATGTTGTGAGAATATGTTACAGGAATGGACCACATCCAGACTGACTGCGGAGAACCATGGAATTGCGGGCAGTCAGCAGTGGTAGACTGCACCTGGATTGCTATTGATCAGCAGTCTCTGACCTGGCACCTGCACGGTCGGAATCGACACCACAGACTGGTGGGAAGGCCAAGCAGAAGTAGGACAGGCCGAAGACTCGGACGAGTCGGGCTGTGAAGACTCACCGCCGGCGGGAGCAACTGTGATCGCATATCCCGCATGGAGCGGTTGATGGAGCAGAAGCTTCAATGAGACATGCTCCGGTATGTGGAGTTTAGTCACCAGGATGTCCAAGGCAGCACCTTATTGAGGGCTGCATAATGCATCTCCCTCGACAGAGGGGAGCATTAGGAGTCACTTCTGGGCTGACTCTGAAGACAGGGGTTTGGCTGAAAATACTACAAGTGTGCAGGGGGGGGCAGGAACAACACAATCAGCAGCAGGAGCTCGACGAGGGCCATCGAGCTCAGGAAGGCCACATCATCACAAAATACCTCGCATCTCCGGCGGCAGCACCCCTATGCACCTACCAGCTAACCACGATGCATTGAAGCTGGTGAAAGCTTGAAGACCGTACAACCAAAACAAAGGTCTTTTTAGGCCATAACCCAGAACGGCCTTCCTGGAAGATGCGCCAACCCCGTACTCGAGCTCCTCTACCTCCCAGGAGCAGAAGAGCAAAATCAAGCACACATGGTTGAGGCAGCTCCTGGGTCGGGTTGCATAAGTCCTCCCATCCGGATAAAGTTATGGAGCCACATCAATGATGTCTCCCGTCACGGATACAAGTTGGTAATCTTAAACTGGTTTGAATATTTACACTGGTTTGGGATAACATAAGATTAGTTTATACTGCACAACATGTATGGCGGAGTTTGCCTTTCAAGGCAGGCTCACAATATGGGATGTGGACTGATCAAGGTCAACACCCTCAACAGTGCAGTTTAGACATTTCTGAATAACTTCCAGGTGATCATTTCCTTTCACAGAAGATATTTGAAATTTAACTGGATGAGGCAATGATACACTCAGTGGCGTTGCAAAATGGGCCAACCAGTTTCCAGATTATTACTAAATCACTACAATCAGTGCTTCGACTGCACAGAGCTAACAAATAAGTGGCTTGGCCAATCTGGAACATATTGGACATACTGTATTTTACTAAATTAGCCTTATCAGCCACATAGCTATATTTGAGAAATTGAGGTTCTCACCCATCCAGTTAAATTCAAATTAAGTTGATACCAACTGAAACTATTGATTATTGGGATACAATCAAACCATATATTTGTCTGGGATCAGCTCAGAGACAAAAGATTAGACCTCTGCTATTCTCAGCTGAAACTAACAAAGTCACAATGATGGACGAACAGTATTCAGCGTTGCTCCTCTAAAACCATCTCGTCTGTAAATCTTCAGTCATTTCCAAACTGATGCTATTGCCCAAAGATGGGAAATCTACTAATACCATCTCTAGTTACGGAGGCAGATGGGATTAGCATGAGGTATCAATTGTTCAGTTATGGTATCAACTACCTTGGTTGGTTCTTGGTTACTTGGTCCTCCAAAATATTCCAACTGAAATTTAAACTGGAGGTGGGCACAAGGTGCATTTGGACCAATGGACACAAGGTGCATTCTGTGCATTAAAGGGCATGTGGATATGCATAACCTGCATGAACAAGTCCAAGGTGATACACTTTGGTGGTGGTATTTGTTAATCACAAAGGTACAATCAAATCAAAGTATCCGGTGATAGTTTTACCTAACCGTATTTAGTACTGGTGTATTATCATGCAAAATCAATGACAACACAGAATTAATGTGTGATCACAAAGCATTTAATAACATTGTGGATCGATGGAACACTAACGACTAAGATGCTTGCATCTAGGTTCAATGAACCGTTGCAAAAAATACAAGGCATATTAGTGGCAAAGGGTGCATTATTGCTACACAAGGGAGGAATGTTCTTTATATCTTCCTCCATTTGGCCTCAATAGACGGGTCTTGCGAAATTCAGCAAGATTCCTGCTTCCAGGTTTCATAGTCCCTGCCTGGGTTATAAACCCACGATTCCTGCTGATGTCGGGAATGAGCATAAAACCACACATGGATATTTCCGGATAAAAAAGATGCTGGTTCAGTTGTGATGTCGATACCATCCTCTGCATGATATAATCAATTCATAGACTTACATACTCTGAGATACCGTTTCCTGCGGCTCGGGTTGTCTAGTCATAAGCTTTAGGAGTACCCACTGCAGATTGCAGGGATAGCACCAAATAGCAACAAACCGAATAGAAGATGGGAAGTATTGTTTATTATTCTTTACGTTTAACTCGGCACGGATGACTGAAACATTACAATTCAGTATTATGGGATTATAACATCAAGTTAAAATTCCATCTACTGTGCCTGAAGTACCTCCTCATCATTTGGCAGTGGATAATATAAACCTCTTTTTCCAGTCTCACCCTCTGACTTCTAGAGTATAAAGGGTATCGTCAACTAAAAACCTCCTAGGCCTAGGGACACAGAGATATGGGTTGTTAACATTGTGCTACGTCACTTTGCCGATGGGCACCAGCAACATCCCTGTCCTTGGTCAAACTCACGTACTAGTGGTTATGCCATAGCATTGAGTACAGCGCTACGGGTCCAGTCATTGCTACACTGGATAGAATGATCATATCTGTGGGCTATAATAACATGTTTTGTTTATGATTAGTCAAGCAGAGTAGACAGGGACACAGACCAAAATAGATGTTGCATATCCCATGGACCCTGGGTTGCGTGTGAACTCGTATCTACACCAGTATGTCAAGGTCCCTAAGAGCCTCATAGACTCTGACTAGCAATATTGTTAGTTACATAAAACCTCGTTAGAAGGAATCACTACAAATCTTCTCCAGACGGTTAAATGGGTCTGGCATATACAGAAGTGTACATTGAAATTGAGTCCCACTCTACCAGGACCGCTATACCTCAGCAGCAGGCTTATGGATCACATCCTAGCTGCTGCAGGATGGTCAAACTATTAATCTGTAGATTAATTGCTAGATCGGGGGTATTTGCCAACTCTATATTAGTTCATACTTCCTCCAGGTTGAGGGAGGTTACAATTCCCATTATTGTTCATTAATAGCATCAACATGTCTATATCTATGTCATGTCTGAATGCTATATTTTACTTCGGAGTCACGTGAGTGACTACGTGAAGAAGGGCCGTCCGTCTGCGTGCGCGTCAATTACGTCTGAACGCAATGCGCGCGACGGACCGGCAGGCACTGAGGCCTCCCAGCCGTCGGGATGAGCAGGTAAGGGAAGTTGAACTACCTACCTGCGTTCTTTCGGGCTTGAAGTTTTTTCAGAGCCCAGTTGTCGAGGAGACGGCCCGCGGGGATGTCGGCTGCCGAAGACCGCAGCTTTCCAAATAGCGGGCGACGGTCTTGTTCCCGACATTAGCGCCGACAGCAGAGTCGGCAGGTGACTCTGCGCGGGAACAGGAGCTCCGTGGTTGCCCTGCGGGGCGTAATGCCACCCGCAAGTCTAAACCCGTTGACTCTGATGAGTCCGGGAAAGAGGGATACCCTCCCTCAACGGAGTGCGTCTGAGGACGACTCTCCCACATGGAGCAACTTATGGAGAAGTTGCTCCAACACGGCAGGAGACTTTGCGCGGGAGCAGGAGCTCCGTGGTTGTCCTGCGGGGCGTAATGCCACCCGCAAGTCTATCAAACCCGTTGACTCTGATGAGTCCGGGAAAGAGGGATACCCTCCCTCAACGGAGAGCGTCTGAGGACGACTCTCCCACATGAAGCAACGCTTACCGACATTAGCGCCGACAGGAATCGGCAGGAGAAGTTGCTCCAACAATAATCTGCTCCAAGGGAGGGAGCAGTATCAGCACGGCCTGCCGGTGCCGGGAGCCGCGCACATGGGGCAGGCCAATGTCTTCCCCATTGGAGGGGGAACTACTTGTGGAAGAAACCACTCTGAATCAGAGTACAAAGAAGAGGGGGGAAACCTTCCCAGGGACAAGCAGAAGAAAGGAAGTAAGTAAGTAAGTTTTATTTATATTGCACTGTTTAAGTCAACACCAAAATGCTTTACATAAAAGGAATAATAAGCTTCCATACTAACAAACAGAAAATAAGTGCTTCTGCAATCATCCAGGTCCACTGGGTGCTTCCCTGGATGGAATCTATCTCTTGACAGCCCGGGTATTATGTAGAACCAGCAGGCAGCAGCACCTGTGTCCAGGGCTGCACAAATGCCTCCTGCTCTGAGGAGAGGAACATGTCAGCACAGATATCCTCAGGGGCCTGTGGCAGCACCTGTTTTCAGGGCTGCCTACGAACCTGACTCTCAATGGAGGGGCGTATGAATGATCAGTAGGTAACTGATCTCGAATTTAAAGTATGAACTTACTGAAGCATGCATATGGCTTCAAGAGCCAGCAGTTGGCAGAATATCCGCATAGGCGACAACACACCCCACACCTCCACAAGGGGAAAGCGGTTCACTGAATCCGGTGGTAGCTTGAAAGCTGGGCATGGACATATGATCAGAGTCGTCTTTCAAGGCAGACTCAAAATAATGGCCAGAATTGTCCTACAAGGCAGGTTCAGTATGATGAGGTTCAGACCAGACCCAAGCAGAGGTCAGGAGAAACATGGAATCCACACTTCCTTACCAGTCCTACTCCCAATCAAGGAGAGAAAAGGAACCCGCATCAGGGGCCTTTGGGCTTACCACAAGACCACCGGTAGCCATGGAGGTAGGTGGGTCTGGGTTTACTGAAACAAGGGATTGTGGAGCAGTTACATGTTGGTAATTTACACTTATGTTCTTGTTCAAAATGACAATAACATGAAATTTCAGAACTGGTTTTAAAACAGATAATAACATGTGATAATTTTTACTGCACAACATACACAGGTTCCAAGCAGACTTGGAACTTGGACTGGAATTGTCATCGAGGCAGGCCCTGTATTTTTGGGCAGGACTCCCATTCAGGACATGTGACAGATGGAGGATGTCACTTCATCCAGGTTTACCTCATTTGTGCAGTACACACTTTTAGAAACAGTAATTTTGTAACGGGCTAACTACTGTTTTATAGGAGCATCCTATAAAATGGTCACATGGCATGCATCGACCTCAAAGATGCACACTATTCGGTGTATTCACTAAGAACATGAGATATTTGATGTTTAACTGGATGGGTTGGATCTGCCAAATGGGTTGACATCAGCTCCTAGACTATTGACAAAACTACGGAAACCAATTCTGGGCCTACAAAGGTCTCAGAACCACATAGTAATGGCATATTTGGACTATTTCATTTTGGAGTCACCAAGAATTGGCAGAAGCATCAGTCAAAGCAAACCAAAGCCCTGTTTTTAATAGAATTGGTTACCTCATCCATCCAGTTAAATCAAAATTGACACCTACAAGGGTAATTGATTACCTTGAATTTACTATCAAAAACAGTAAATATGTTGGTGACTTTGCCTAGGGGCAAACGACTATATAAATCAAGCCTGCTATGACCTGATAGTCAAATACTAGCCATCTATCAGGTAAACAGCGAGTATAATTGGCAAATAGTAGCTGCATTTCCAGCAGAACGTACGGGCCTTCGCATTACCAGAATTTACAGCGAGCAAAGGAACAAACTCTCAGATTCCATGCAGGCCAAATTGGCAAAACTATGGATTGCCAGCAGAGGCCATTGTTGAATAACTATGACGGATAACGAACGTAAGGAAACTAAAAGTAAAATTTGCTTGAAAGCCATCGAGGGTTCTTCAGACCTATGCAAGCGGCTAAGGATGGGGAGCCACTAACACAGTCCAGAGCTGCGGGGGCAGATGGAATGAGCAGGAGTCTGTAATTCCCCAACATATGGAATCAATTACCCAGAATTGTTGGGGGCAAAATTTGGACTCAAGGGTTTCTGTAGCAATATAGAACCGGTGCTTGTTCAAATTCAGATTAATAACACCACTGTGGTGGCACATATCCATTAACAAGGGTGGTGTAAAATCTGTATCTTACGACAGATTGACGAACCTCATTTGGCACTGGTGTATCAAGAGGAATATTTGGGAAATCTACAAGGTAGATATAACACGGTGACAGTTGCTGTATCACGAATGTTTAATAACACAGAATGGATGTTGAATCAGACAGTATTTAATGAAATAAATACACGATTTGACATACCAGATATTGATCTATTTGCATCTAGACTAAACCATCAGTTACCCAGATATGTGTCCTGCAAGCAGGATCCAAGAGCAAAGGCAGTGGATGCTTTCTCCCTCAATTGGGGAGGATTGTTTATGCATGCTTTCCGCAAATTTGTCTCACAAACCGATGCTTGACCAAAATCAAGCAAGACTAAGCCACAGGCATATTGGTAGTGCCAGGTTGGCCTACTCAAGCCTGGTTTCCAAAAATTTTAGGAACTATAGTCCAGCCAGTTATGGCTGTACCCGAGAGCAGGGACCTCCTAGTGAACCCAGTTACAGGGAGTAATCATCCACTACACGAACGTATTAACTTGTTGGTCTGCAGATTCTGAGGAGGCCATTTCAAGGCATAGGACTGTCCGAACAAATACAACACAGTTCGGATAACAGATGTCTTGGAGTTTCCTATCAACTGTGTACTATAACTATAAACAAAGTTATAGTGCAATCTATAGTGCCAGAGGCGCACTCTTCTCCTATCTGATGCTGGAAGCAGGGCACGGGTCGATAGGAACGCACCCCTTTACAACAAAATTCATGAAGGGAATTTACAATGTAATACCTCTAAGACGGACACATGGGATGTGAGCATGGTACTAACCCTACTTTGACAGTGGGGACCGCCTATAACTAACCCTGAAGGTGGTATACTGACAAAGAGTCCAGACACTGCAGAAGCTACGGTTGGACCACATCACCACCAATATGAACAACATAACATTCGTAATCAGGAATCTGATAAAACATAGCAGGCCAGGAATGCCAGGGATGGAGATCCAGCTCTTGGCATATCCAGAGGACCTACGGCTGTGTGTGTGGTAACATACCAACACCACTATCTGAGAGTTACGGATAACCACAGAGGTTCAGAACAGACCAGAAGGTGTTAACACAAACCATCTTGAGATGGTCAAAGGGGGTAATGGCGGTAACAGAGTGAATATTCATATGGCTAAATCTCACTGCACCACGGCTGCATCTACGTCGGCAGCAAGAGCAATGGACGTGCCTCTTGACGACATCCTAGTGGCTGCAGGATGGACGAATGAAATAACGGTCCACCGGTTTGATAACAAACCTATTACCAGACTGGGGGTGTTTGCACGTACCATTTTAAGTTCTGTCCCTTAGTTTACCCCCAAGGTTGGGAGGGGGAACAAGTTTTAAAAACTTTCTTTCATTTAAAGCATCAGTGTCTTTACTTAACTATGTAATGTCTGAATGCTTTAATGATTACACGCATCCATGGTCAATCCATTCAGTGTGTGACGCCTGGATTCGTAACCGGCGTAAAATCACAGAGCTTTGAAATCTTCACGTAGTCACTCACGTGACTCCGAGGTAAAATAGTAAGATTAAACGAGAATTTACCAGTTTGAAGTTTGATCTTGATTTTATGAGGAGCTACGATGAGCGATTACGTGCCCACCGCTCCCACCCTCATACTATCAAGGTCACATGGAAGTTCTAGTTTCTTCAATCTTACTATTCTCAGGTCTTCTTTTTATCTGTGATTTAACACCGCTGTCTTGAAGATTGACGCGCACGCAGACGGACGGCCCTTCTTCACGTAATCGCTCATCGTAACTCCTCATAAAATCAAGATCAAACTTCAAACTGGTAAGTTCTCGTTTAATCTTACTATTAATGTTCACTCATCATTGGCCCACTTGTGCTGTGTATGACGCCTGGACTCTTTTCCACGGCATGAAATCACAGAGCTTTAAAATCTTCACGTAGTCACTCACATGACTCCGAAGTAAAATAGTAAGATTAAACGAGAACTTTTTTTATGAGGAGTAACTTTGAGGGATTACGTGCCCTCCACGCCCACCCTCGATCATAAAGTTCAACTGGTATCCTATTTCTCTAATCTTACTATGTTCAGTTCATTTACTGTCATCTGTGATTTCACACCGCTGCTTTGAAGATTTACACGCATGCGTCCTGGCGGGTTCTTCACGTAATCACTCAACGTTACTCCTCATAAAATAAAGATCAAACTTCAAACTGTTAAGTTCTAGTTTAATCTTACTATTCTCTGCCACTGAAGGTAGTTGAGGCCAGGTCACTGTCTATATTTAAGAGGGAGTTAGATGTGGCCCTTGTGGCTAAAGGGATCGGGGGTATGGAGAGAAGGCAGGTACAGGATACTGAGTTGGATGATCAGACATGATCATATTGAATGGCGGCGCAGGCTCGAAGGGCCGAATGGCCTCTACTCCTGCACCTATTTTCTATGTTTCTATGTTTCTCACTCTTGCTGCTGAATGCACACATCCTCTCACTACCTTAGCTGGGAGTTTCGGACTGATGATGTCCGTTTTCCCGGGTGATCAAGTTTCCCTCGACTTACCACAAGGCATATAATACCATGGTCTGTTCTATCCACCATGTCTGTGTGGAAAATATATCTCTCTGAACCTCATTTTAACTACATGGCACCTGTGCCAGTGAGGTAGTGTGTGGCGGGAGTGGAGTTGTGTGTGTGGGGGGGGGGGGCGGGTGTAATGGGTATGGGCGTGTGGTGGCTGTGGCATTGTGTGTGTGCGTGTGTGTGTGTGCGTGTGTGTGGGTGTTTATGTGTGTGGGCGCGCGTGTGTATGTGCGCGCGCGTGTGTGTGCGCACGTGTGTGTGTGCATGTGTAGGTGTGCGTGTGTGTGTGTGTGTGTATGTGTGCGCGCGCTTCAGATAGGGGAGATTTGAGTGAGTTAGGGTGGGCTCCCCTATCTGAAGCTCACTCAGCAACAAACTACACATATTTTTTTAAGCCCGCCGGCAAGGGAGGTGCCAAATGTAGCCAGGTAGTCTGACCTCCACCTCTCGGACACGTCCTCATACCTACCCCTTCACCATGATCCCCACAGACGATCAACACGCCACCATCTCCCAAACTGCTTCTGATCTCATCATCTCTGACCAACTCCCTCAACAGTCTCCAGCCCCGCAGTGCCAGGTTATATCGCCTCCACAAAATACACCAACAGAACTTCCCTTGTAGACCCACTGCGTTTGTCTGCTTTGCCCCACTGACCTCATCTCCACACAGATTGATTCTTGCTTATCTCCCCTTGTCAAATCCCTTCCTTGTACATGCAAGACACATAATACGCCGTTTAACTCTACAATAACTTTCAATTTCATTACACTCTTTGCCACGGACGTCTGGTCCCCGTACACATTCATCCACAAAGAGGAAGGTGATGGAAGGAACCGCAGATGCTGGTTTATATCGAAGATAGAGACAAATGCTGGACGAACTCAGGGTGACAGGCAGAATCTTCCAGAGATGCTGCCTGCCCGCTCAGTTACTCCAGCATTTTGTGTCTATCTCCACGAGGAAGGTCTCAAGGCATTTCGGTTCTTCTTCGAATAAGGACCAAATAGATTTCACCCTACTAGTATTCTTCCCTAGCTGGCAGACATCCTCGCCCTCAACAAATTGTCTTTGAATTCCATTCATTTTCTTCAAGTTAATGATGTGGCCATGGGCTCTCGGATGGGCCCCAGGTCTGCCTGCCTTTTTTGTCCTTGACGTTGAACAGTACTTGTTCTACATGCACACTGGTGCCATCTCCCAACTATATTTCCACTACATTAATGACAGTACCGGGGCTGCCTCCAGGAAACCTCCCATGCAATGTTTTTCCACAAAGGAATACATTTAGCTCAGCAGAAATCATGAATGGAATTCAAAGTCTAACAGCAGCTCCTGGCGACTCAAATCACCAGAGTTTCTCTGAAATATGCCTCGGATTAACAAAGATTGTAGGTTGGGGTTGCTGATATTCTCGTGAGCTAATTGGAGTCAGGGTCACAGATAATGACATTCAGAAGCAGGACATTCTGCCCAAGGTACCAATGCCATCCAACATGTAGCAATCTGCAATTCTCCATTTTTCCATCACTTGCATGGCAGCCTTACTTATCATTGCGTTTCATGAGCTCATCTAAATATTGTTTTTCAAAGTGTTGTGAGTGCCGACATCCATTACCAAATCAGGCAACATGTTGTATACGTGAAGCTCAGGGTGGGTGGCATAACCGTTACTTAAATGCCCACATAACCGTCACCTGAAGCGTCTCAACTCCGATTATGGACACCTGTGCTAAGGCGATATGTTTTTCAAGTGTCCAGTCTCACAACAGTCCTCGTCGTTTTGTGAACATCAAACAGAGCCCACACTCATTTCCCTCCAGTTTAAAGGGCCCGAGCACTATCCCCGCAGACAGCAGAGACCATCTCTTGCAGCACTATGGTACAACTCCCTGAAGCTCTCATGATTGTGGAGAACGCAATTCAACCTGATGTTTCAAATATGAGTCATAATCATAGTGATACAGCGGGGAAATAGGCCCTTCAGCCAATCTTGCCCTCAACGGCCATCATTTCCCATCTTCACTCGTCCCACCTGCCCACGTTTGGCCCGCATTTCTCCAAACCTGTCCTATCCATATACATATCTAACAGTTTCTTACACGTTGGGATAGTCCCAGCCTCAACTAACCCAGCTGGCTGTTTGTTCCATGTATCCACTGCCCTTTGTGTGAAAATCTTACCCCCCCAGATTACTATTAAATTATCTCCCCTCACCTTAATAAATGTATGATGTTGTGGAAATTACAGAGACGTGGCTGCAAGAGGATCGGAGCAGGGAGCTGAATATTCAAGGTTATACGTTGTACCGGAAAGACAGACAGGTGGTCAGAGGGGTGGGGTAGCTCTGTTGGTAAGGAATTAAATTCGGTCTTTAGCGAGGGGTGACATAGGATCAGAAGATGTAGAGTGTTTGTGGGTAGAGCTGAGAAATTGTAAGGGTAAAAATACCATAATGGGAGTTATTTACAGCCCCCAAAGAGTAGCCAGGATATAGGCTACAAGTTATATCAGGAGACACAATCGGCATGTAAGAAAGAAAATGCTACAGTCGTCATGGAATATTTTAATATGCATGTAAACTGGGAAAATCAGCTTCAGATACTGAACCACAAGAAAGTGAATTTGTACATGGCCTCCGCGTTGGATTCTTAGAGCACCTGGCAGTGGAGTCTACCGGCGAAAAGGCAGTGTTGGATTTAATGTTGTGTAATGAACTGGATTTCATAAGGGAATTCACGGTAAAGGAACCAGTCGGAGGTAGCGACCATAATGTGATAATATTTAACCTGCGATTTGACAGCCAGAAGATGAATTTGGATATGTTCGTATTACAACTGTGCAAAGTGGACTACAGAGTCATGAGGGAGGAGCTGGCCAAAGTTGACTAGAAAGGGGTGATGATGGAACAGCAATAGTAGGAATTTCTGGGAATAATCCGGAAGATGCAGGATCTTTTCATTCAAACGATTCAGAAAGATTTGAGGTGGAGAAAGAGGCGCCCGTGGCTGACAATGGAAGTCAAGGACAGTATAAAAATAAAAGAGAAGGCGTGTAACATAGCAAAGATACGTGGAAAGCCAGAGTATTGTGAAGCTTTTTAAATAACAACAGAAGGTAACTAAAAAGACAACACATGGAGAAAAGGTGAAATACGAAGGGAAGTTAGCCAATAATATTAACCAAGGCAGCAAGAGTTTGTTCTGTTACACAAAGAGTATGAAAGAGGCAAGCGTGGACGTTGGACCATCGAGAGCATCCTTATCAACTGCATCACAGTATGGTATGGCAACTGCTCTGTCTCCGACCGGAAGGCATTGCAGAGGGTGGTGAAAATTGCCCAACGCATCACCGGTTCCTCGCTCCCCTCCATTGAGTCTGTCCAAAGCAAGCGTTGTCTGCGGAGGGCACTCAGCATCGCCAAGGACTGCTCTCACCCCAACCATGGACTGTTTACCCTCCTACCATCCGGGAGGTGCTACAGGTCTCTCCGTTGCCGAACCAGCAGGTCCAGGAACAGCTTCTTCCCGGCGGCTTTCACTCTACTCAACAACGTACCTCGGTGACTGCCAATCACCCCCCCCCCCCCACCCCCCAGACACTTATTATCACTTATTATTATTTATTTAAATCATTTGCTATGTCGCTCTTCCAGGGAGATGCTAAATGCATTTCGTTGTCTCTGTACTGTACACTGACAATGACAATTAAAATTGAATCTGAATCTGAATCTGAATCTGAATCTGGACCGCTAGAGAATGATGCAGGAGAAGTGATAATTGGGAATAAAGAAATGGCAGAGGAGTTGAATAACTTTTGTGCATCAGTCTTCAGAGTGTAAGACACCAGCAACGTGCCTGAGTACAGAGGCGCTACGCAACTCACTGACCAGGTAATGAGGGTAGAGAGTGACTTCCTAGACTCCATGGTCATTGTCTTGGGGGACTTTAACAAGAAGATTGAGGGGGGATCTTATAGAAACTTACACAATTCTTAAGGGGTTGAACAGGCTAGATGCAGGAAGATTGTTCCCAGTGTTGGGGAAGTCCAGAACTAGGGGTCACATTTTAAGGATAAGGAGGAAATATTTTAGGACCGAGATGAGGAAAACATTTTTCACACAGAGAGTGGTGAATCTGTGGAATTCTCTGCCACAGAAGGTAGTTGAGGCCAGTTCATTGGCTGTATTTAAGACGGAGTTAGACGTGGCCCTTGTGGCTAAAGGGATCAGGGAGTATGGAGAGAAGGCAGGTACAGGATACTGAGTTGGATGATCAGCCATGATCATATTGAATGGTGGTGCAGGCTCGAAGGGCCGAATGGCCTCTACTCCTGCACCTATGTTCTATGTTTCTAACCTCAGCAAAGACCTTCCAAAATACAGACTCGCCCCACCAGTGAGTCGAGAACACTGTTACACTTCAATCAAGAACGCATATCACTCTGTTCCCCGGGCAGCTCTGAGTCTCTCAAATCATTGCTTAGTTCACCTTATACCGACCTACAGGCAGAAACTACAAGCTGCTAAGCCTGTGGACACAACAATGAAAAGTTGGACAAGCGAGGACATTGAGAACCTACAGTCCTGCTTTGACTGCACGGATTGGAATGTGTTCAGGGTAGCAACCACAAGCCTCGATGACAATTCATACACTGTATCATCATATGTCAGCTTTTGTGCAGCCAGTTACATTTCCACTAGGACCCGGACCTGGTTCAACAACAACAAGCCCTGCTTCACTGCAGAACTCAGACAGCTCCGACAGTCTAAAGAGGAGGCCTACAGGAGCAGGGATGCAGACCTCTACAGGCAGGCCAAGTACAAGCTGAGATGAGGAATCAGAGCTGCCAAGGAAAGGAAATGAATGTTGAGGAGCAAGTTCTCAGCTAGTGACTCTTCTTCAGTTTGGAAGGGTTTGCAAGGTATCATCAGCTACAGGAGGAAAGTCCCCCGCTCCTCGGACAATCGTCAGCTGACCAACGACCTGAACGAGTTCTACTGCAGGTTCGACAAACAGAAACGTAACTCTGATACCCCACCCCCACTCCCCAAACAACACTTCACATCTCCTCACAGCTTGACTGGACCCTTCCTCACCCACTCCTCCCCAACCACCTTTTAATACCCACTTACAGCCTGACTCCAATCTGTAAAGACTGGTCCATTGTCCACTATCTACACCCTCCTTGCTGCCCAACACCAATCTGACCACTTCTCCATCACTAACAATAGAAATTGAGGAGATGTAGAGGCTGTTAAGAAGAAAAAAAAGCCGGAAATCTCCAGGACCGGACAAAGTTTCCCCCTTTTCCTTCTAGCTTTGTGCAAAACAACTGGCACTGGTCCACACAACATTTTCAACCAGTCCCTGCAAACCTGTACAGTCCCTGCCTGCTTCAACGTCTCCACTATTGTCCCTGTACCCCAAAATATAAAGATTACTGGTCTTAATGATAAGAGGTCTGTCTAATGCAAAAGAAAAACTAGCGTTTAAGTGAATGAATTGCTGCTTTCAAAACGGAAATCGCTTTTAAAACATGGGGGGTCACAATGAGGCCTGAAATCTAGGACAGGCGTCGGCACCTACGGCCAACTATTTAGTAATCTACTTTCATGTCAAAGTCATACCAACAGAGGTCCCAGCACCAATCTAGCTGTAACTCCACTGGTCACAGATCTCCCGCCTGGACATCGTTCTCTCACCGCAAACCTCTGCCTTTTTATCAATTAACCAGTTTTAAATCCATACGACTAAAACACTGTTGATCCCGTGCATCTTAATCTCGGATTCCCCTATCACGGGGGACTTGATCAAATGCCGGTTTGATCATCCAAAATCAGTACTAGTTTCTGCTTTCTCCCCATATACATTCATTACGTAACTCTAAGAAATGTAATCAGGGGAGGCTTTTTATAGTGAAAAACACTGCATGGCATCATTTTTACCACATGTCGGCAATTGCTGTTGGCTCAAGAGTAACTCGGGAGCGTTCAAAGCCACTAATCAACTAATTTTCATCCAAATGTGAGTAAATCCTTTCCTAAATTATCCTCTACAATACCTTCCCTACTGGTGACATGATGCTCACCAGCTTATCAATCGCTAAATTATCCCTGCACCCTTACTAAAACAGTGGAACACCATTAGCTGGTTCCCATTCTAGGACATCGCCAGTGGTTCGAGAATGACCTCCCTCAATGTTCGTGCAATCTCCTTTCCTTCGTCACTCAATAACCCGAAATAGATGCCAGCGGATTTTATCCAATACACTTCACGACTCCCCAAACCTCATCCTTCTTAACATCAAACTGCGTTGGTAGATTAGAAAGAAGGAATTGTAGATGTCAGACAGGTCAGATGTGGAAATGCAAGAAAAAAAACTCCCAATGGACCAAACTTCTGCCGATTAAAGTAGGAATTTACCCTCCTTGGATTTGGTACATTCCCACAGTGTCTGGCTTTCTTCCCACTCAATTCACGGGAAATGTGTGCAATTTAAATTGTCCAGCCCAGAAAGTAACGATAATGGTGGAACATTGATATATCTTTCCGCCTTCGGGTTAATGACTAACCCGTGACCATCCGCCACCTTAATATTCCCTTAATATAATAATGGTCGTGTTGTTGGCCGCGGTCAGCAGTGAGTTGGGCAATATTTGATCCAAACTATACAAAGTACATTTCCACGTATTATTCTAATGGAACCTTGTGGCACACCACTAATCACAGGCCTTCATTCAGAGAAGCAACCTTCCACCATCACCCTCTGCTTCCTTCCATGGAGCCAATTTTCTATCCATTCTGATATCTCTTCTTGGATGCCATACGATCTAACCTTCCAGAGCAGCCTACTCTGCGGCACCTTGTCGAACGCTTTACTAGACAATAGACAACATACAACAGGTGCAGGAGTAGGCCATTTGGCCCTTCGAGCCAGCACCGCCATTGAATGTGATCATGGCTGATCATCCCTAATCAGTACCCCGTTCCTACCTTCTCCCCATGTCCCCTTACTCCGCAATTTTTAAGAGCCCTATCTAGCTCTCTCTTGAAAGCATCCAGATAATCCGCCTCCACTGCCCTCTGAGGCAGAGAATTCCACAGACTCACCACTCTCTGTGAGAAAAAGTGTTTCCTCGTCTTCGTTCTAAATGGCTTACTCCTTATTCTTAAACTGTGTCTGGCCCCTGGTTCTGGGCTCCCCCAACAGCGGGAACGTGTTTCCTGCCTCCAGTGTGTCCAAACCCTTAACAATCTTAGACGTTTCAATGAAATCCCTCTCATCCTTCTACACTACACAGTGTACAAGCCCAGCTGCTCCATTCTCTCAGCATATGACATTCCCGCCATCCCGGGAATTAACCTTGTAAACCTACGCTGGGCTCCCTCAATAGCAAAAATGTCCTTCCTCAAATTAGGGGACCAAAACTGCACACAAAACTCCAGATGTGGTCTCAGTAGGGCTCTGGACAACTGCAGAAGGACATCTTTGCTCCTATAATCGATTCCTCGTGTTATAAAGTCCGTGTACACAACATCTACAGCTCTGCATTTATCAACCTTTTTGCTCACGTCTTCAAAAAAATCAATCAGATTTATGAGACACGACCTCCAACGTACAAAACCATGCTGACTATCCCTAATTAGCCCTTGCCCACCCAAATGCCTGTAAATTCACCAAGGCAAATTCCTTGTATGTGATTATTTGGTCAATAAACGTATTCATTTATTCATTGATATCCTATCCCTCAGAATACTCTCCAGCAACTTACCAACTACAGATGTGAACCTTACCGGCCTATAGTTCCCCGCATGTTCCTTGCAGCCCTTCTTGAAAATAGGCACAACATTTGCCACCCAGTCCCAATGTGCTTCTTCTTACAGTCCTGGTAGACCCATTGTTTCAGCGTGTTCTTGCCCCACTGAATTAATTTCCACATACCTGGACTCCATCCTATCTCCCTGGTCCAATCCAAGACATCTCACACCCTCTTCGTCAATGTGTTTCCCACGGGCAAGAGGTAATTTGCTGATTTTATAAGAGGAAGGTCGAAGATCGATTAACCTGTCTTCATCGACGGTTCGATGGTGGAATCAACAACTTTATGTTCCTAGTCGTGAATATTTCTGAAGATCTGTCGTGGACCCAGCAAATTCATGGAATCATAAATAAAGTCAACCGACATGACTTTGTTAGAGTAGAGCAGAAAGGACATCGGTGTTATGACGAATGTTCTCTCGATCTTCTACAGGTCCAAGGTAGAGACCATGTTAAACGGTTGCCACAGGGCCTGGTTCGGCATTTCAAAATCCCAGGAATGTAGGTCATTTAACAACCTGGTGGCCATCGACCTGCCCTATCCATCACCTGAACTATCCACCATCTAATGAATCTACAAGAGGCAGTGTCATGAATTGCGACCATCAATCATCTGGAACCCTCACCACCCTGTCCATGGTCTTGTTTCTCTCCAGACTCCGAGAAAGAATATCGGAGTCTGCAAACTGTGCTCACCCCAGTTTCATGAACTGTTTATTTCCATAATAACCGGGCTCTTGACCACCACAAACACCGACTAAACTATGAACTAACTACAAAATGTGTTGTTTGTGCTTGAGACATCCAGCTTTGGATTTGCCCAAATATTGATTATTTTAGCATTGAACTTTCTTTTGTTCTTTGTGTTATCTGTGTGTGTGCGCTGTCTTTACAGATGTGTTCTGCTGCTACAGGAAACAAATATTGTTGAGTTCTCTGTACATATGACAATTAAACACTCTTGATTCTTGAGATTGGAGTACGTGACATCTTCCCTACAGCCATGGACGTTGAGAAGTCACCAGGAAGAAATGTATCGGGACATTTGTAGGAGCAGAGATCGACTTTTGTCTCCATGGTCGGAATATCATCTTCAACACGGCAAGGGTTTGAGGTAAGAGGAAAGTATTTAAAAAGCGATCTGATGGATGTTTTTATTAACGAATGGTTGGCTGGGCCCCAAATCCATTATTTAAATATAATGAATGGTGCATGTCCGTCTGTTTAAATTTCTAATGCATGTCCTCCATGCCAAGATGTCAGATTAAATGATTCAAGATTCCCGAAATGCACTCGTCAATGGAAACGATTAATCTGAACATTGCGATTTCAGGCGACTGCTCGTGATTATTGGGATTGCGGGGAGATGGTGTGGATTCTATCATCAGCCCTCTAGATTGCTCCCCGGCACTAACTGCCCACTAGACAGAACATAAAGAATGGATATCATCATATATGATGACTGGTGCCCTTTCCGTGAGGCACTTTGTGCCCGGACACAAAAGAGTTAACAATAGATGTTTGATCAATGAGTGTGATTAACGTCAGTCTGCACGGAGCCCGGTTGTGTCACCGGAGGTTTCCCAGTTGCCAATATAAACCATTCCTGTTGCTGGAATATGAGAGTGTTAGTGAGATCATCCCGTTCATCACCGACACAGAGCAGCAGCTCCACAGACGGAGAAAACCATTGGTAATCTGTGGACAATAAAGTGGGATGTTGGATGGATGTTTAGGAATTCGAGAATATTAGAGAGTGAAGTGAATGTCACCGAGTGTAATCGGGGAACAGTGAGTGCGGTGTTACACAACTGGGTCGGTCTCTGAAAACGGTAGACTGGGGTGTTACTGCCATGGAGAAGGAAGTCTTCTATTGGGCCCATGCAATTTTTGATCCTTCGTACAGCTTAAGTGCTCGGATCTACAGTCTACCCGTAACTATTCAGCCTGTCTTTTATCCCATGCTTGCCCTTGTTGCTCTTCCAGGTAAGTCCCCGTCCAAATTACCACGCAACAGCAGGTGAGAAGCGTCAGTGACGTGATCCGGTATAAATGTCTGTAGCTCGGACAATCCATGACCTGACGCTTGAAGAAATCTTCGACAGAGTAATGTGTAATGCGTTGATGCTGCCTGCCTGTTTGTGGGGCCCAGAGGTTTATCACTATGAAGTTGAAATGATTTGAGTATAGGAGCAGGGAGATTCTACTGCAGTTGTTGTAGAGGGTCTTGGTGAGACCACACCTGGAGTATTACGTACAGTTTTGGTCTCCTAATCTGAGGAAAGACATTCTTGCCATAGAGGGAGTACAGAAAAAGTTCACCAGTGATTCCTAGAATGGCAGGACTTTCATATGAAGAAAGAAAGGATATACTCGGCTTTTACTCGCTAGAATTTAGAAAATTGAGGGGGGATCTTATAGAAACTTACAAAATTCTTAAGGGGTTGGATAGGCTAGATGCAGGCTAGATGCACCTATTTTCTATGTTTCTAAGAAGGGTCTCGACCCGGAACGTCACCTATTCCTTCGCTCCATAGATGCTGCCGGCCTCACCCGCTGAGTTTCTAGTGAAAGTGAAGGGGGACATTCATACATGAGCACATTCACATTTTCTGCAAATCCATCCAGGTGTGGACTCTTCTATATCAGCAAGACCGAGCGCAGGACTCCCGCTTTTGCATTATTATGGCTACCTAGTATTATGGTTATAAATGTATTCCATTTTTTAATACATGTGTTATCTGTGTTTGTGAGTCAAGCCTGTTAAGCTGCTAGCTGCAAGAATTTAATCGTTCTGTTAACGGTACATACGACAATTAAACACTCTTAACTCTCCAACAATTACTGTGGGGCATCAGCAGAAATACAACCCACCACATTCTACAATGTCATGACTTAGCAGATTCCTCATTCTTCTCTTCTTTTCAGTCAAGCCAGCGGATCAAGACTGGTTCAATGAGGAGTGCAGAAGGGCAGCTTCAGGTATGTCCAAAAATGATGACATGCCAGCTCAGTGCATCTTCAATACCATGCATGGTCCACAATAAAAGCAGCACACGCAGGCAGCATCCCTGGAGAGAAGGAACGGGCCCCGTCCAAGGGAGATGGCCGGAGGCCCACAACAGCCTAGGATGTGTCAGGATGTGTCATAAGATCGAGAGCGTGGACTTTTAAAATGGCACTAAAATATGGCGCTTCTTGCATACGGGCTCTGCAGACTATTTCTGTACACTTGCTAATCGAGGATCAGGGGTATGGCAATACTGTACAGGACGCTTTGTGTGAAAAATAATGTTTTTTTGTCCGACTTAAGGAAGGGTTTTAAATTGAAGAAAACGACAAGGAACCAACGTGAAAACCTGTCTGCTCCAAAACATTCTCTTAAAGAAGCTTCTACTAAAAAATGCTGGAGAACTATGTCACTGGGTAAGAACAAATCACTGCATGCATCTTTCTTCAAACTGTAAGCTTTACTTGTTTTAATATGTAATGCATAATCCCCATTCAGAAAGAATGTGACTTGATTTGTATTTTACTGGCATCTTTAGATAGCAGCTATCTAATTCATATTGCACATTCCTGCTATGTTTAATTCTTTCAATAGGCGAAGACAATGAAACCATGCATCTTGTATTCACTGGAGTTTAGAAAGATGACGGGGGATCTTATAGAAACAGGGACTTCCATAAATTCACAACTCTCGCGGTGAAAAAGTTTTTTCTCACCTCAGTCTTAAATGACCTCCCCTTTATTCTAAGACTGTGGCCCCTGGTTCTGGACTCGCCCAACATTGGGAACTTTTTCCCTGCATCTAGCTTGTCCAGTCCTTTTATAATTTGATACCTTTCTATAAGATCCCCCCTCATCCTTATAAACTCCAGTGAATACAAGCCTAGTCTTTTCAATCTTTCCTCATTTGACAGTCCCGCCATCCCAGGGATCAATCTCGTGAACCTACGCTGCACTGCCTCAATCACAAGGATGTCCTTCCTCAAATTTGGAGCCCAAAACTGTACATACTATTCAAGATATGGTCTTACCAGAGCCCTATACAACTGCAGAAGAACCTCTTTCCTCCTATACTGAAATCCTCTTGTTATGAAGGCCAACATTCCATTAGCTTTCTTCACTGCCTGCTGTACCTATCAGCCAACTTTCAATGACCGGTGTACAAGGACGCCCAGGTCTCGCTGCACCTCCCCCTTACCTAACCTAACCCCATTGAGATAATAATCTGCCCCCTTGTTTTTGCCGCCAAAGTGAATAACCTCACATGTATTTATATTATACTGCACCTGCCCACTCACTCAACCTGTCCAAGTCACCCTGCAACCTCCTAACCTCCTCTTCACAGTTCACATTGCCACCCAGCTTTGTGTCATCTGCAAACTTGCAAGAGTTGCTCCTAATTCCCTCTTCCAAATCATTAATATATATGGTTAACAGTTTTGGCCCAAACACCGAGCATTGCGGCACTCCACTCGCCACTGCCTGCCATTCTGAAAAGGACCCATTCACTCCTACCCTTTCCTTCCGGTCTGCCAGCCAATTTTCTATCCATGTCAACATCCTACCCCCAACGCCATGTGCTCTAATTTTAGTAACCAGTCTCCCTTGCGGGACCTTATCAAAGGCTTTCTGAAAGTCCAGATACACTACATCCACTGGCACCCCTTTATCCATTTTACTTGTCACATCTTCAAAAAATTCAGAAAATTAGTCAAGCATGATTTCCCTTTCATAAATCCATGTTGACTTGGACTAATCCTTTTACTGCTTTCCAAATGCCCCATTATTACCCCTTTTAATAATTGACTCCAGCATCTTTCCCACCATCGAAGTCAGGCTAACTGGTCTGCAATTCCCCATTTTCTCTCTCGCTCCTTTCTTGAAAAGTGGGATAACATTAGCTATCCTCCAATCCACAGGAACTGATCCTGAATCTATTGAACATTGGAAAATGATCACCAATGCGTCCACTATTTCTAGAGCCACCTACCTGGGGACACTGGGATGCAGACCATCAGGTCCAGGGGATTTATCATCCGTCAGTCCCATTAGCCTACCCAATACTATTTCTCGCCTAATGAAAATGTATTTTAGTTCCTTTCCCCTCTTAGCTCTCTCTAGTTTCATTGCATAGGCCTTGATGAGCGACTTGAATTATTGATTGTGACATGAAAACAGCATGAAAGAAAAAGGTGCAGGTAGTTTTTGGCTTTTTGCAATCTTGCACATAACTTATGGTACAAGAATATTACCAGGAATTTTCAGTGCCATGTTAAATCATGATATGTGTATTAATATCCTCAATGTTGCTTCTTACTTTATAAGGTGAACATTTACAAAAATAATGCCAATCTACTCATCATCCGGCTTGACTAGGTAAAATAAGCTGCAGGTCTTAATTTGTAACTTTTTAATGAAAAATGGTATAATCTAATGTTTTATTATCCATCTGAAAAAGAAGTGGGAGGAGACAAAGCTTAGCAAGTTAGACGTAGATACAGGCAAGGAGGTTTTATTGGCGGATGGGAGGATAAACACTGGAAATAAAAAAGAGACAAAGCTTTTGTATTGTATTGTAGTGTATTGTATTCAAATTTATTGTCATTGTCTCAGTTAGAGACAACGAAATGAATTTCCCTTACAGGCAGTATCATAAAAACAAAAATAAATAAATAATAATAAATAATAAAACATATTAAAAATAAAATAGAATTTTAAAAAAAGCACAAACACTGAAAGTCCACGACACAACATAACACAGTGGCACCAAGGTGAGGAAGGCACCATAGTCCAGCCAGCCTCCCCTCCGTTCTTCCCAGTTGTTCACTCGTGGTCGAGGCCTTCCTAGCACCCGCAGTCGCCGCCCCGGTGGTCCGATGTTCAGGCCCTCACGCCGGGCTGGTGGAACGCCGACGCCGAACCCCGACGGTGAACATCCTCCTCCTCAGCGGCCCGGACCTCCTGATCAGCCGCCTCCCACAGCCGGAGTCCGCAGCTCCCGAGTCCGCAGCTCCCGAGTCCGCAGCGGCCGAGCCGGGCAGAGTCGCAGGACCCGCGTTGGGAGCTCCGCAAACCGCAGCTCCATGATGTTGGTACCGCAGGTCCAGCACTCCGGGCTCCAGACGGCGATCCCCGGTAAGGGCTGTCCCGCGCTGTCCCGCTGCTGCTCGAGCTCTGGTCGATCCCGGCAGGAAAGGCCACGCCAATCCAGTAGGTAGGCCGCTGGGGGGGGGGGGGGGGCGGCGAGGACGCGACTCGAATAATAGTCGCGTCTTCACCAGGAAACGGCTGAAGGACGGTATCCCCCGCACCGTACCCTCTTCCCCCACATCAAAACACAAAAAAACCACAAAAAAACCACACTTTTACATAACTAAATAAACAAAAAAACAAAAAGATACCGGGCTGTAGGTGGAGGCTGCTGGCACCAGCGCCACCGGAAGTACAACAGCTGTCAGATAATGAGAGAAAATGAGTGAAATACAATGCAGAAGGAGGGAGATAATGGGCTTATATTCACTGGAATTTAGACTGGGCTTATATTCACTGGAATGTCCACCATTCTATTCCCTCCTCCAGTTCTGGGGGGAGATCCTGTGGCGTTAGCTAATACACAGGTCACTTATGGTCGAACCCTCGTCACTAGGTACGAGGGCTGGCACGTGACGTCATGGGCTAGAGGGAGTGTCCTGCTACTTAAGGTTATCTCACCTCGAGACCTTACCGGTCAACAGGTAGCTGAGCCCGAGAGAACAGCCTCGCTCAGCTACAACAGCAAAGATAATATAGTAACGCACCAACCTAACGTGTAGAACCTGAATAGACGACTGTTTGAACCTGCCTGACATCTGGCCTTATTCACCACGTTTGGTGCCGCTACAGGGGTAACTTTATCACACGCCGGGTGATGGGTGTATGGGACGAGCTGCCAGAAGAGATAGTTGAGACTGGAACTTTCCCAAGATTTGAGAAACAGTTAGACAGGTACATGGATACGACTGGTTTGGAGGGATATGGACCAAACACAGGCAGGTGGGACTAATGCTGGGACATGTTGGCTGGTTTGAGCAAGTTGGGCAGAAGGGCCTGTTTCCACACTGTATCACTCTATAATCTTTAGAAAATTAAATAGTTCATGTCCAGCATTCAGCTGAATCTGGACGACATTCAGCGTAGACTGAACAGTGGCAAGTAACGTTCATACATAGAAGAATCAAAGATCAGCTCCAAAAATGGAGAATCGAACCGCATGCAGCTGATGTTCAATCGCATTAGCATTGACAAGTCACACCAACATTCTGGGATGGTCACTGGCCAGAACTCAACTTGATCAAACACAATGACTGTGGCTACAAGAGGGTCAGGGATTGTAGTAACCCATCTACTCATGTCCCGAGGTTTGCAACCAGATGCAAGGCAGGAGCATGATAGCATTCCATCCATAGCATTATATCCATTTGCATCAATTAATGCATCTCCAACAGCATTCCCATAGTTGAGATCATTATTCAAAGCAGCCCACCTGTTTTGCATTCCACTGAAACAAGCTAGATATTCTTTCCGCACACCTCCATTGTGCTAGGACTAGCTTTTATAACTGGCTTGCAGGACAAGAAGTCAACAGGACCTTATCACATGTACTACGAGGCAGGTGCTCTGTCTTTTGTGAGACGATGACGGGAGCCAAGATGCCATCTCCACTTAAAAACTCATCCCTACAGCAATGATGCCTTTCGGAGTACGCTCTAGTGCACAAGTATGTAGGTAAAGCGTGGCACCCAGGGAAGACTTTGTTCTTAAAAGCAAATAGCATGGAGAAATGATTTGTCAGAACCAATAAACAATTGTGAAAATACCACAGCTGAGAAAGGTGGGTATAGGATCAGGAACATTCAGGAGTTAATATACAAAACCAAAGGTGTATTAAAATGATGATCACTTGTGGTTGAGTTTCTGTTCCGATTGGGAGGATTAATTATGACCGTAACATGAATTAACTAATTTCTCCAACAACAATTCAATCACAATTGTCATAAGCAATTTACCAGATATGATAGTTCCCTACCTCCCAGTACGGACCCAAGCCAGACTATCAGTACCGACTGGATATCTACCGGCATACACAACAATTCTCTAACCGGGCACTGAGATCTACCCTAGCCGCGATGCGCCGGTACCAGCAGGACCTCGCATTGACTCTCCCGTAACTTCGGGCCTCACTCACCCAGACCTGCAACGGACCCCAACTATACTTCATCCGCCGGAAGATCCACCTCTTCAATCAACGATTCCTAGCCCACCTTAACTCCACCAAGGACCTGAAATTAGCCCGCCTCCAGGCCGCTCCCGTCGCCGACACTCCACGACTCAACCGCCCCAATTCTGGCCCGCGCCGCCTGCCTGAGTCCAGGGACGCCATCTTGGCCACGAGGAGCGCCTCCAGTACTCACCAGGACACCGCCTTCGCCGACCTCCACGTCGATGTTGCCACCGACCTTCACCTGCACACGGATGACGCCCAGCCTCGCCGCATCAATGGTAACTCGGACTCTCTCCCCCTCGCCGATTCCTCCGACTATCGCCACCACAACGTGACAGCCGAACCTCGCCTCCCCCCGGGACCGCCTAACATCATCGCCGCACCGGTCCCATCCGACATCCCCGCTGCACTGGGCCCGCCAAATATCGCAGCCGCAACGTACTCTCCCCCCGAACGTACTGCCATCGACTCACTCCGCAACAACCCAGACTGGGTTATCAAACCTGCCGACAAGGGAGGTGCCGTGGTAGTCTGGCGCGTCGATCTCAACAAAGCCGAGGCCACGCGCCAACTCTCGGACACTTCCTCCTACTTACCCCTGGACCATGACCCCAATGACGAGCACCAGGCCACCATCTCTAGCACCATCACCAACTTCATCAACTCCGACGCCCTGCCCCCCCGAGCCTCCAACCTCATCGTTCCCCAGCCCCGCACGGCCCGTATTTACCTTCTCCCCAAAATCCACAAACCTGACTGTCCTGGCAGGCCCATTGTCTCTGCCTGTTTGTGCCCTACCAAACTCATTTCCACATGCCTCCATCCTATCCCCCTTGGTTAAATCTCACCCTACCTATGTTCAAGACACCTCAGACACTCTCCGTCGTCTCTGCGGATTCCATTCTCTAGATCACCATCCTCTCATCTTCACCATGGACGTCCAGTTACTCTACACGTCCATCCCCGACCAGGATGGTCTCAATGCCCTCCGGTTCCTCCTCGACCGGAGTAGCAACCTATACCCGTCCACTGATACTTTCCTCCGCCTAGCGCAGTTGATTCTTACCCTCAATAACTTCTCGTGTGACTTCTCCCATTTCTTCAAATACAAGGCGTATCTATGGGCACGCGCATGGGCCCCAGCTACGCCTGCTTCTTTGTCGGGTGTGTCGAACAATCCTTGTTCGAGGCGTACCATGGCCCCATCCCCGACATCTACCGCCGCTACATCGACAACTGCTTTGGTGCCACCTCCTGCACCCACACACAATTGACTGACTTCATCAACTTCACCACTACTTCCATCCGGCACTCAAATACACCTGGACCATTTCCGACACTTCCCTACCATTCCTTGACCTCACTATCTCCATCGCAGGAGATAAGACTTCTGACCGACATCCACTATAAACCCACTGACTCCATCCCCTATTCCCAATTCCTCCGTCTACGCCGCATCTGCACCCAGGATGAGGTGTTCCACACCAGGGCATCGCAAATGTCCTCATTCTTCAGGGAACGGGGGTTCCCCACCCCTACTATAGATGAGGCTCGCACCAGGGTCTCCTCCATACCCCGTAACACTACTCTCACTCCCCATCCCCCCACTCGTCACAAGGGCAGAGTCCCCCTGGTCCTCACCTTTCACCCCACTAGCCGGCACATACAATAAATAGTCTTCCATCAGTTTTGCCATCTCCAACGTGACTCCACCACTCGCCACATCTTCCCATCTTCCTCCGTCTGCCTTCCGCAAAGACCGCTCCCTCCGCAATTCCCTTGTCAATTCTTCCCTTCCCCGCCACTCCACCCCTTCCTCCAACCTCATCTATTGCACACTGGACGATGGTGTGGTAAATTGGATTAGTAAGTATGCAGATGATACTAAGATAGGTGGGGTTGCGGGTAATGAAGAAGAGTTTCAAAGTCTACAGAGAGATTTATGCCAGTTGGAAGAGTGGGCTGAAAGATGGCAGATGGAGTTTAATGCTGATAAGTGTGAGGTGCTACATCTTGGCAGGACAAATCAAAATAGGACGTACATGGTAAATGGTAGGGAATTGAAGAATGTAGGTGAACAGAGGGATCTGGGAATAACTGTGCACAGTTCCATGAAAGTGGAATCTCATGTAGATGGGGTGGTAAAGAAAGCTTTTGGTGTGCTGGCCTTTATAAATCAGAGCATTGAGTATAGAAGTTGGGATGTAATGTTAAAATTGTACAAGGCATTGGTGAGGCCAATTCTGGAGTATGGTGTACAATTTTGGTCGCCTAATTATAGGAAGGATGTCAACAAAATAGAGAGAGTACAGAGGAGATTTACTAGAATGTTGCCTGGGTTTCAGCAACTAAGTTACAGAGAAAGGTTGAACAAGTTAGGGCTTTATTCTTTGGAGCGCAGAAGGTTAAGGGGGGACTTGATAGAGGTTTTTAAAATGATGAGAGGGATAGACAGAGTTGACGTGGAAAAGCTTTTCCCACTGAGAGTAGGGAAGATTCAAACAAGGGGACATGACTTGAGAATTAAGGGACTGAAGTTTAGGGGTAACATGAGGGGGAACTTCTTTACGCAGAGAGTGGTAGCTGTGTGGAATGAGCTTCCAGTGAAGGTGGTGGAGGCAGGTTCGTTTTTATCATTTAAAAATAAATTGGATAGTTATATGGATGGGAAAGGAATGGAGGGTTATGGTCTGAGCGCAGGTATATGGGACTAGGGGAGACTATGTGTTCGGCACGGACTAGAGGGGTCGAGATGGCCTGTTTCCGTGCTGTAATTGTTATATGTTATATGGTTATATGCTCTAGATGTCAGCTGATGTATATCGGTGAGACCAAGCGTAGGCTTGGCGATCGTTTCGCCCAACACCTCCGCTCGGTCCGCACTAACCAACCTAACATCCCGGTGGCTCAGCACTTCAACTCCCCCTCCCATTCCGTATCCAACCGCTCTGTCATGGGCCTCCTCCACGGCCAGAGTGAGCAACACCGGAAATTGGAAGTACAGCACCTCATATTCCGCTTGGGGAGTCTGCATCCTGGTGGCATGAACATTGAATTCTCACAATTCTGTTAACCCTTGCTGTCTCCTCCCCTTCCTAACTCAGCCCTCGGGCTCCTCCTCCTTTTTCCTTTCTTCTCCCCGCCTCCCCCACCCCCCTATCAGTCTGAAGAAGGGTTTTGGCCCGTAACATTGCCTATCTCCTTCGCTCCATATTTGCTGCTGCACCCGCTGAGTTTCTCCAGCATTTTTGTGTACCTTACCAGATATGATGCTGAGTAATTTGAACTAATCCATCTAGTGTTGGATGCACTTGCACCAACAGTTACTTTGGGAGATGCAAGATCACTTCATGAGAGTGAATCCGCAGAAAGCACAGATGTGGATGGGGTCCCTGGCCAGAGTGTGGGAATATCAAACACAATGGAAGCAAAGGATCATTGGGTATTCTAGAAAGGCGCTATATAAATCCCATCCATTATTATTATTATTATTATTATTATTTCTAATGCAAAAACTGAAGCCAGAGGGAGAAGAGCCATCTTGCTGGAAGTAAGTCGGCTTTTTAACAAGAAAAAGGTTTTAAAAACTGGCGGGAAGAGTTGCAGTTTTTCAGAATTGCTGATTGTGGAGGCAGAACATAAGTGTGAAGCAGGTGTCCAACAGGCTTGTCTAGAGGGGGGAGGGGGAGAAAACAAAGCCTGGCAAGTGATCTAAAAGCATTTATTTCGAGAGAATTAGAATATAAAAACAGGGATGTAATGCTGCGGCTTTAGAAGGCACTGGTCAGACTGCATTTGGAGTATTGTGAACAGTTTTGGGCCTACATCCGAGGTGGGGACCGGCTGTGCCAACATCCAGAGGTGGTTTACGAGAATGATCCCGGGGATGATTGGGTTAACGTATGAGCGTTTGACCACTCAATACCTGCGCTCACTGGAGTTTGGAAGGACGAGAGAGGACCTAATTGAAACTTTCAGAATAATGATAGGCCTGGATAGGGTGGATGTGGAGAGGATGTTTCCACTAGTGGGAGCGTCTCGGACCACAGGGTACAGTCTCGGAATAAAAGGACATACCTATAGAAAGATAAGGATGAATTTCTTCAGTCAGAGAGTGGTGAATCTGTGGAATTCATTGCCACAGGTGGCTGTGGAGGCCATGTCATTGGGTATACTTAAAGCAGAGATTGACATGTTCTTGATTAGGAACGGTGTCAAAGGTTATGAGAGAAAGTAGGAGAATGGGGTCGGGAAGGAAAGATAGATGAGCCATGATTAAATGGCGGAGTAGACTGAATGGGGCGAATGGTTAAATAATCTCGAATAACTTTTGAGCGTAAATGCATTTAAAATCGATTACTCAGGCAGGATACATCACATTTACCACTCTGACGGTGACACAAAAACATCTAGGCTTTGCAAGTAAGGCGATTTGTAATGGGATTATTAGTTTAATTAAAGCAAAAGTGTTTTGCATATTTCTGGCAGGAGTATTTTGTGGTATTATCAGAAGCTTGTAATGATGGGAAATATTAATGCAGTTTGTCACCCATGTTTACATGCAATTCTACAGTAGTTTTTAATGTCCAATGTTCTAATTACAGTCTAGAGTTGTCTATGACTTGTGACTGAGTCCTGTCATTGGTTGGAATGACCAGTACCTAAAACCAAGCATTCCACACCACCTCATCAGTGGATTCAATGCTACACTGCACGATGTGCTACATTAGCAACGGAGAAGGAACAGTAACCCAGCTCTCACCTCTAGAATTCCATGTACACTAAATGGTACAATTTTATGGGGGATGTTGGGACAGAGACCGCTGCAGATGTACAAAGGCAATTTTTAACAATTGCAGAACAAGTTGGTTGAATAGTCAGTTTAAAAAAGGAACACTGAACCTTTGGAACAGAGAAGCAAAGTATAAAAGCAAGGTATGCTACGTTTTTACAAATCTCTTCTACACAAGTCTGTTCGACTGCATTAAACAACAAGAATGGTATCAAGATGAAAGGCTTCACTTCCATGAAAAATCCAAAGAATGTGGGATTGTCGTGCTTAAAGAAGGTTAAAAGAAGTGTTCATAGATCAGTCACGTATATACGGTTCTTGCCAAAGGCATAAAGGTTTCCAACCAAAGGATACTGATTTAGTGAAAAAGAATCAAAGGCAATACTTTTGATCTATTAAGTGAAATAGCCAGGCCTGTGCAAAGTGTGCCTGGGAATCGTGAGACAATCCATTAATGACTTTGCTTGCCAGATTACAATTCATTCTTCATTACAGAAACTAAACAAGCATACGGCAAATTTGTTGTGCCTCAGCACTCCGTCCCTCCATCCTGAATATAACATTATATTCCATGCCATAAATACTTTTCTATACCTCAATTAGATGATCTGCACAACATCCCTCTTCAAAGCTAAAAGCATAATCAATTAGACAATGACAGAGCAGTACACAGGCCATCCCAGAGTAACAAATGCCCCACTTACGAGAAACCCATACATGCAGAAAAGCTCCAATATTAAATTCAAAACTCCGATGTACATACATACGTTCATTTCTAGAAACGTTAGAACTAGTTTTGTCTCTTTTAACATTGTTCCTTCTTGTCAGCATTATGTGTTTTTTAATGCCATTCATTACTAAATGGTAAACATAGAGTGATTTTTTGTCTATTTTCTGACGTAAAAAATCAACATCTGTACAAATGGAATCCATTTGTTAGTCAGGGGAGGCCTGTGCTCAGATTAATTTATGCACATTTGCTCCGAATCCCTCATTAACCCTCCCACCAAAATTCCTATTGAACATGGCAGTGAAAGTACCAACTGACCCACAGCATCCAAAAAGCCTTTTGGGGAGATCGCTCCAGGTTACCACTGTGTTGTGTCAATCAGACATCTTGCTCGTTTCAAGGAATCGTAGAGTTGGTGACATAGAAGATGGAGTCCGTGCCGGCTGGAAAATAGCTGCCCAAATTCCAGAACTTGATCCGTAGCCTTTCAGGCAGGCGCACTGTTCATCATTTTCCAAAATTACGTAGGTTGCAGAATGGTTCACACAAATTGGAAGAGACCAAATGACGCCTCACTATTTCTGGAGAGAGGGAGATAGAAAATGAGAAACTGCAGATCAGTTAGGCTGGCATCAGCATTAGGGAAATGCTAGACTGTGGACTTAAATTAAAGATATGGTAGCAGGGTACATAAAAACTAAATAATTTAGCAGATGCCGCGCACATTTACAACAAGCACACCAAAGATAAAACATACAGCAGGGCTCGATATTAATGGTTGCCCAATTGCCAATGGCCACCTAAAGTGGGAATGATGGAAACAGCGTTTATCCATATATTTTTTTTAAATACAAACTTGGAATCTTCATTGCTGTTCACGACACATACATCTAATCTGAATATCCGGTAATGTGGCTTTTTGACACCTTTAAACATATTGCCAAAAGAACATTTGCTGCAGTTATGTCATTTGGCCATCTCTTATAGACAATAGACAATAGGCACAGGAGTAGGCCATTCGGCCTTTCGAGCCAGCACCGCCATTCAATGTGATCATCGTTGATCATCCCCAATCAGTGCCTCGTTCCTGCCTTCTCCCCATATCTCCTGACTACGCTATCTTTAAAACCATATCTAGCTCTCTCCAGAGAAGCGACCTCCACCGCCCTCTGAGACAGAGAATTCCACAGACAGTTCTTGACAGTTAGTGTAATGTTTAACCTGTCAGGTGGGTATCGTCGGTTTTAGCAGCTATTATCATAAAATGCCTTTAGAAATTTCCTTGCAACCTGTATATTTTGTTGTGGATAAATTATGTGGGAAGCAAGTGAGTTTATGTACCAATAACGACCCATGCTATGGCCATGTCATGATAATTTTCGGCCCTTCACAGAACACATGCTTGCATCAATCTGTAGTGTGCATGGTTAAGCATATATGTTACCATGGTCCAGGATTTATTGACACGGGTTGATCATATGCTGAATCATCCAACCACATTTGTTTGGAAGTAGAAAGAAATAATAGAAATTGCATTCATTGCAACGTGTAAAAAGAGTTGAGATACTGTATTATAATTTTGCTGCATGTCATTATGGGATATATCATGACTTGATTGGTGAATATGTTTAGTTTGTGACTTTATTTGAAGCAGAAATAAAATGTGAATGCTTCAATGAGCATAATTCTGACTGGTAACTGCGCACTTCGTCCGAGCACATTACCGCACACGCCATGCAAGCCGTCTTAAATGACCGCCTAAACTGTCATTTGGCAACTGAAAAAGCTGCCCAGGTTGCCCGGTTGGCAACAGAGAAAGAAAGCCCTGATACAGTGCTGGTATAACTCAGCAGGTCAGGCTACATCACTGAAGGGAATTAATAGGTGATTTTTTTGGGTTGTAATAGGGAAGGTGAGAAAGCTGAAAAAGAAGTGGGAGGAGACAACGCCTAGCAAGTTATTTGTGAATACAGGCGAGGAGGTTTTATTGGCAGATGGGCAGATAAACATTGGAAATAAAAAAGAGACAAGGTAGGTATGTTGCAAACCATACCTGAAGCGTCGCTGAAAATCTGTCGCTTCGGGTGTGCGCGATTTTGGCGCCGTTTAGAGGGGGGCGGGTTTAAAACGCGATTTTCTCTAGGCTGTTCAAATCGAAGATGTTCAGCCTAGTTAATTATTAACGAAAAATCGCTGGAAGACCCCGTCGCAAAAGCTATTATTAGTTTTAAAGGCCTCGTATAATAGTTATAGTAGTTTAAAAATCAATCTCTAAACCCGCGACCACCAGCAACCGCGGGGTCTCATAGAGCAAATAAAGAAGGTATGCTGCATATTTTTACATTAAAAAGGGCTTCTTAAGATCCCTTTATACAAAGTTTAATATTGCGAGTAGCTTATTTTGGGCCCATTGTATCCCGCAGTATTTATCTGGGCATTTGAGGGCACAAATCTAGCGCAATGTGAACGTTCTAAACCAGCGCGTTCACAGGATCCCACTAGAAAGCTGATTTTAAATGGACTTTAATTTACAGCAATTGAACACTAAATTTCCACTTGGCCTATAAATTAATGTAAATGAGATTTAAAAATCATGTTTTATTGTGAATTATTTATGAATATTATTTGGACACTTAGGCTATTTAAAAATGTTAATCATTTATTAAGAAATGGATAGATGTTTGATGAGTCCCATAAGGACTCATCACACCCTGCCACGGTCTGTTTCAACTACTTCCCTCCGGCAGACGTTACAAGGCCTTCTACGCCCGAACCTCCAGACTCAGGAACAGTTTCATCCCAAGAGCTATAGCGGCTCTGAACCGGCCCTAATGAGTGCCCCCCCCACCCACCCCCTTTGGACAGTCTCCCTCAGATGGTCACGTCTATCAATTCAGCTTGTTTATTTATGTATTGTATTTATTTACCTTTCTTGTACATCAGTGGAGCTGCACACTAAATCTCGTTGCACTGACGTGCAATGACATTAAAAGATATATTATTATTATTATATTATATTATTATCTAGTAATTGAAGTTTGAAATTAGCTACACTTGGGTAACTAACTAATTATATGCTTTAATTTCAGGTCATCCAAGTAAGATTCTTTTATATTTGTTTCAGAATGGTTCAATCTACGATAACTGAAAATTTCATTCAGTTCTCTTAATTTTTAAGAAGGTTATGGGCTTTTGACTGCACACGATCACAGCTTTTTTGTTATGTCCATAGAAATCAAGAGGGAACAAGATGCTAATTTCCGAGTATGAAAATGGCCATAACTTTTTAAATACTTGAGATATGAAAGTGAATTATGTGTCAAATTAAACTTATTTTATGCTTTATCTGATGGGATAAATTACAGACTTGACTTTTTAAATCTCAAAATTTTGTAACATTGCTAGACAAGGCTGTCAGATAATGAGAGAAAATGGGTGAAATACAATACAGAAGGAGGGAGATAATGGGCTTATATTCACTGGAATTTAGACTGGGCTTGTATTCACTGGAATTTCGAAGCATAAGATGGGATCTTATAGAAACATAACATGTTTAAGGGATTGGACAGGCTAGATGCAGGAAAATGTTCCCCATGTTGGGAGATAATAAGGGGTAGGCCATTTAGGACTGAGATGAGGAAAAACCTTTTCACTCAGAGAGTTGTGAATCTGTGGAATTCTCTGCCACAGGTGGCAGTGTAGGGCAAATCAAGAGAGAGATAGATATAGCACTATGGAATCAAAGGATTATGGGGAGAAAGCAGGAACAAGGTTATGATTCTGGATGATCAGCCATGATAATATTGAATGGTGGTTCTGGCTGCAAGGGCTGAATGGCCTAATCCTGCACCTATTTTCTATGTTTCTATATAGATAGGATGGAGAGGGTTAAAGAAGAGGGGGATGGTGGGAGAAATTAGAGTGCATGGGGGGGAGGGTGGGAGAAAAGATAGAACGGGGGGGGGGGCTTAAAAACAGATGCAGGTCTTGGCGAAACAAGCGAAAATGTTTGGTGAAATGGCCGCCTCGTCTACACAACTCTTAACCTGCAAAAGATACATCAGAACCAGAGATGTTTCGAAGGCCTTCATTAAAGTGCCACACAAAATCAAACAAAGTGAAAGGATCTAAGTAAAAGGATTGATGCTACGCAGCATCTTGATTACTGCTCAGGATGTGTCCAGGAATGGAATAATGGAGTGGAATTATGCTAAAATAGATCATCATTGCTTTATTGTTTAGATATGTCAGTGATGACACTGCTGTGTAAGGAACTTGGCATGAGTCGCTGCCCTCTCCACTAGTACACTGGGAACCTGAATGAGGGCCTCATCCCTTTCCTGGCTCGCCACAGCAAAGAAGTGGTTAAAGTGACATATGGTTGGGTCTGGAATAAGCCATGGTTGTCTGTAAGGGTTGGTTGTGGGTGAAATGGAGAACCCAAGTATCTTGTTAAATTACGCCTCTTCAGAAATAATTACTAAGCTATGTTGTCTTGAGGACTAACGTCTTGACAACTATAATGGATGGGATTTATATAGCGCCTTTCTAGAATTCTCAAGGCGCTTTACATCGCATTATTCATACATTCTTCAGTCACACTCGGTGGTGGTGAGCTACTTCTGTAGCCACAGCTGGCCTGGGGCAGACTGACGGAAGCGTGGGTGCTAATCTGCGCCTACGGCCCCTCCGACCACCACCAAACACTCACACACATTCACATACAGTCAAAGGTGGGTGAAGTGTCTTGCTCAAGGACACAACGACAGTATGCACTCCAAGCGGGATTCGAACCGGCTACCTTCCGGTCGCCAGCCGAACACTTAGCCCATTGTGCCATCTGTCGTCGAACTATGATTAGGAGTGTAAGATCCAGAGGCACTATAAGATATTTGTGATTGCAAATGTCTGGAATTGTTAAGTTTGTCTGGGTTAGGGGGTATTAGCGACAGGGAGAGGTTAGTCAGAATTAAGATTGTTTTCCCTCGAACTTCAGAGGTTTCACCGAGACCTGATAGAAGTATATAAAATGAGTGGCATAGATCAGATACAGTCAGAATCTTTTTAATCTGCAGAATGGAAAAATCAAATACTAGAGGGCATAGCTTTAAGGTGTGGGCTGCAAAGTTTGAATGCAATGTGGAGGACAATCTTTATAGATCTATTTTTATTTCATTTTTTACACGGGTTGAGTGCCTAAGGTTGGGGATGAGATAGAAATGATAGTGGCATTTGAGGCTTTTTGATCGGCACATGAATGTGCAAGGAATGTAGGGATATGGATTAAATACACAGGTAACCAAGAGATGGTCTTGGCATCATGTTCAACACAGACACTGTGGCCCAAAGGGTCTGTTCTTGTGCTGTACAGTTCTATAAACATGCTTACAGCATGCAACAATCAGACTACAAGAACATAGATTTGCTGTTTAATGATATTCAGTTTCAGCTTGATTAATAAAAGCTGGCTCTTCTCCGTGATCAATGGCAGTCGTTAGTTAGACCAATGTCATTGAAAATCTCCCTGGAGATGAATTTGGTATTTGCCATTATTTTGCTGAGCTGGATGTTAGGTTAACAAATCACTCACTAAAATAATGCACCAAATTACATGATGTCACATTAATACAATTTTCAACTTTGCAACACTTGTTTTTCTGATGTGGCAAAATTCTAGGCTAGCTATCTAAGAATCTAAAGGGAAAAATGAATATTACAAATATACAAAAGATCATTGTAGGTGTTTATGCATGCAACCAAATATGTAGCTGACTCATTACCATTTAACACTCCCACCTTAGGTAGTATAACTGTAGTATCTGCATGCACCCTCCCTCTCATGGTTCCAGTACGTGTGTAGACCAGTTGTGGTCAGTGCTGGGACGTGTGGATGTAGTGGCTTAATAAAGACTTAGTGAAGGATTAAAGACCACGTCTAAATACATCTACATGGTGTCAGATGCGTTTAATCTGCGCCTCTCGTAAATCGGGTTTTATTTTGCTTTTTGAGTGTGTGTGTAGTGATGGCTTCGTCTTGTCGCAAGCCTTCCCCGTTAGTCTTTGCCGCCGACATCGCGGAGCGATGGAACACGTTCGTCATGGACTACAACCATTATGTGAATATTGCACACCGCAATGACCCTGCTGCTGTCAAAGCATCGCTGCTATTGAACCTTGCTGGGCCTGATGACATGAGGCGGGCTAAGTCGTTTGTGTACAGTCCAGCGGTCCTGGGCGAAGATGACCAGATTGCTGAGCCAGCCGAGTCTCCTGACGACCCGGTGTGTCCGTTGAGGAAGTTCACTGAAATTTGTGACCTTCCCTCGAACCGCATTTTGGAGCGGGCTCGGTTTTTTTCTCGCAAGCAACAGCCTGAGGAACCTGTGGAATGTTTCATTGCCGACCTCCGCTATCTAGCTCAGCGCTGTCGTTTTGGTGAGTTGTGTGACCAGCTCACGCGGGACATGTTAGTTACTGGCATGTTAGACCAGAAGTTGCGGGCTGATTTATTACGGAGGCCTGACCTCACGTTGAACGAAGCTGTGCATGCTTGTCGCATTGCTGAGGTTGTTACTCCGTTTCGTGGGGAGAGAGGATCTGGGAACCGTGCCGTTAGCGTGGCTGCTCTGTCTGTGCCGCGGCGGCCACCGAACAGTTTTAAACCACAGCCTCGCCCAGCTCCTGCCCCTCGCCCTCAGTGCCAGGAAGTGCCCCAATTGTGGGTATGGACATTTGCCACAGTCTCTGTGCCCTGCTTATGGAAAAGCCTGCAACTATTGCAGAAACAGAACCACTTTGCAGCGGTCTGTCGTTCCCATGGGAAGTTGCTCAGCCTCCTCGCCAGGTGTTCAACAATCTCCAGAGGATTGAAAGTGTCCTTGATTCTCAGTACACCGAGAAGTAAGCCCCCGAGTCAGACTCCAGCATCTCTATGGGGGATGCCAGAGTTTACGCTCTGCTGCACAACCAGACTCGACTCCACGACCCATCGGTGCTTGTTACTGTTAATGACAAGACCTTCACTGCGAAGTTGGACACTGGTGCCAAGGTCAGCGTAATATCAACATCACTCTTCCACCAGATAAGGTCTAATGAAAGTTTGACTGCAGACCATTCTGTGCTCCGAGCGTACGGAGGGGAAGAGCTGACACCTGTGGGGAGGGTAACTTTCCACTGCAAGCTACAGAAAACATCTCGTGACCTGTCTTTTTTTGTGTTGGATTGTGATTGTGTGCCTCTGCTGAGCAATCAAGCATGCCAGGATCTGGGTCTGGTTGCTTTCGACAGTACAGTCCATGAGGTGAGGGTGGTGCTGGACCCTGTCTCTGAATACCCTGACCTCTTCGATGATCAGCTCGGTAAGCTGCCGCTTGTATATAAAATTACTACTGACTCCTCCATAACTCCTGTGTGCCGTCCGCCTCATAGGGTCTCTTCGCGATGAAAGACAAAGTTAAAGCAATGCTGGACAACATGGTAAACTTGGGGGTGCTAGAAGCTATCAGTAAGCCCACGAGCTGGGTGTCTACGATGGTTGCCACTATAAAAAAAGGGAAGAATGAGATACGGGTCTGCATCAACCCGAAGGACTTGAACACTGCCATTAAGCGGCCCCACTACCCTATGTGGACTGTCGAGGATGTTGCCGCCCAGGTTGGTCAAGCCACCGTATTCTCAGTTCTCGATGCTAGGAGTTCCTTTTGGCAGGTTCCATTGCACAGGGAGTCAACTGACTTGACAGCTTTTGCAACGCCATTTGGGAGGTACAAGTTTTTAAGAATGCCTTTTGGGATAAGCTCGGCGAGCGAAGTCTTCCAGTGCTCCATGGAGCAATTGTTTGCTGGGCTGCCATGTTCCATCATTGTCGATGATATCCTCGTTTATGGTCGGGATGTCACGGAACACGACCGAAATCTCCGACGGGTCCTCAACCGGGCTCGCCAGATAAACCTCAAGCTGAACCCGTCCAAGTGTAGGTTCCGGTTGTCTGAAGTGTCGTATGACAACAAAAACTGCTGCCATCTCCGAGTTCCCTGCACCTGCTGATGTTGCTGGCCTGCAGCGGTTTCTCGGTATGGTAAATTATCTGGGTAAATTTGTTCCGTGTCTAAGTGAGCTCAGTGCGCCGCTGCGCCTCCTGACAAAGAAAGATGTTGCCTGGTCGTGGAGTCCGCAGCACCAACAGTCGTTTGACGCTTTGAAAAAAATGCTGGTCAGCACTCCGGTTCTCCGGTTTTTCGATCTCCGACTACCAATTGTAGTGACCTGCGATGCCTCCCATTTTTGTCTCGGTGCAGCCAGCATGCAACTATATGATGGAGATTCTCTGCAGCCTGTCTCGTTTGCCTCTCGTACCATGACGGACACTGAGCAAAGGTATGCCCAAATTGAGAAGGAGCTCCTTGCTGTGGTGTTTGCGTGCTCTAAGTTCCGGGACTTTCTCTTTGGGGTTCGGTTCACGGTGGAAACAGACCACCAGCCGCTGGTTACGATATTAAACAAACCCATTAATGCTGCCCCGGCCTGTCTGCAGCGGATGATGCTACAGCTACAGCGGTTCGATTTCAACATTGTGTATAGGAGGGGTACCGAGATGTATGTTGCCGATGCTCTGTCGAGGGCACCTCGGTCCTCCTGTGCCCAACATCCATACGAGCAGGAGGACCTGCACGTGCTGAATGTGAATTTTGTTCCTTCAGAGCAGCTGCGGTGCCTGCTCGAGCACACTGCTGCCGACCCTGACTTGCAACAGCTGTCTGCCGTCATTCTGCGCGGGTGGCCCCGCAAAGCCGCCTCTCTGCCTGCTGGCGTGCAGCCCTTCTTCCTGGTTCGGGATGAGCTTGTGGTTCGGGAGGGTATCGTCGTGAAAGGTCACAAGGTGGTGATCCCTGCCTCACTCTATGATGCTTACTACTCTGCTGCTCATTTGGGGCATCCGGGCACTGACGCTCCCATTGCTCATGCTCAAGGGCAGTACTATTGGCCTGCCATGGCCAAGTATATCAAGGCTCGAGTGGCGGCGTGCTCCGAGTGCAACTCCATGGCCCCTCACCAGCAGCGGCAGCCCCTGTTGCAGCAGCCGGCCCCCGACATGCCCTTGTCTTCACTGGCTGCAGATATTTTTGAGTGGCGTGGGAAGCACTACCTGGTGTTGGTGGACTCGTATTCATCCTGGTTTGAAGTGGACCTTCTTCCCACCATCACATCGGAGATGGTCATCGGCAAGCTGCGACGTCATTTTGCTGTCTTTGGTTCCCCGGTCAAGCTCCAGACTGACAACGGCCGTCAATTTACTAGCGCCGAATTTGCTGCCTTCGCTACGAAATGGAACTTTACTCACTTTACTAGCAGCCCTGAATTCCCTCAGAGTAACGGGCTGGCTGAACGTGCTGTGCGCAGCGCGAAGACATTGCTAGAGCAGTCTCGCTTGTCAAACTGCAATTTTTATCAGGGACTGCTAAATTTGCGAAATGTGTCTAGAGACGGTGTTTTGGGTTCACCTGCTCAGCGGCTCATGTCCCGTGTCCTCCGGCCTCCAATGCCGATCGCTCAGCAGTCGCTTGTGCCGGTGGTACGCCAACCTGATACGGTCCACCGCCGTATTTCTCAACGCCACGAAATCCAGCGCCGGTCCCACGACAAGTCTTGCCGCCCCCTTCCCCCCCTCACGACGGGTCGGGTTGTCCGTTTGCAGTCACCTACCGGGTTTTCCAAGCTTGCCACTGTAGTAGGAGTGGCGGACTCACCCCGTTCCTATTTAGTAGACTACGAGGGCACTTTGTACCGTCGCAGTCGCCAACATCTGTTAGCTGTCCGGGAGCCTGCGCCCCCGCTTCCATTCCCGGAGCCTCCCTCTCCGTGGCTCGACTCTCCTCCTCGGATTGTGCCGCCTAGTCCTGTTGTTGTCCGTGCCCCTACCGTGCCTCTAACGGTGCCTCCGAGTTTTGCCTCCCCGGCTGGCACGTCTCCTCCACGTCTTTCTCCTACTGATTCATCTTCTTCTTCTTCTTATCCGCCTCGGCAGTCGCCATCTAGCAGTCCACCGGTTTCTGGCCAGTCTCCTGTTTTTCTGTCTGATCCGCAGTCCCCACGTAGTTCTCCGCCTCTGTCTTTCTCTTTGGGGGAGGGGAGTGAGGGTGCTGTACGGACCCGCTCAGGTAGAGTTGTCCGGCCCCCTGATCGGTATGGCGACTTTGCTTAATATTGTGCTGTTTGATTAAATGATGCTGTTACTATGTTGCAGGCTTGTATAATTACCCTGCTGCTGTTTATTCTACGGGAAAGGATGTGGGTGGTTATGCATGCAACCAAATATGTAGCTGCCCCATTACCATTTGACACTCCCACCTTAGGTAGTATAACTGTAGTATCTGCATGCACCCTCCCTCTCTTGGTTCCAATACGTGTGTAGACCAGTTGTGGTCAGTGCTGGGACGTGTGGATGTAGTGTCTTAATAAAGACTTAGTGAAGGATTAAAGACCACGTCTAAATACATCTACAATCATGAAGTTGATTAAAAGGTCCTAGCAAAAAACAAATCTAACATATTTATAGTGGGACAAAACCAACATTTCAAAAATGCAGTGTTGTGTTTAAAAAAAATATGGAAACACTAGAAGAGTTCTCAAAATGATTAAGTATCGGTAGAAAAATGTGAAATTTTACTTCGGGAAAAGATGAAAACCATAATATACTTTTCCATTTAGTAAGAGTAAAACAACTTTTACAAAGCTATCAATGAGATAACAAGTAGGTAATTTAGAGGCAATTTCCTTACACTAGTGCTAAGCAACATTTATTATGGAGAGGACAAGATTCACAAATTATTGCTAAATTAATCCATTTGTCTCCAAATTTATGAATATTAAAAGCTGGTTGGTGAAAATTTCTGTTAAAAATGATCAAGAAATTGAACAATGACCAAAACATGCAAAACCTTTCAGACAAACAAAGTCTGTAATCGCCACTAAATGAGCAACATCCCTTCATTATCATTGACATTACACCATCTGTTGCCTCATCTCTCCTATTGTTTGGGGGAACGTCCACAATGTCTTTCTTTCATTTGAAAGATGGTGGGGAGGTTAAACGATGAGGGGGCAAAGTGAATATGAAGTGATAGCTCCAGTGCAGTAACCAACACAACGGCACAGTAAATTGTACTCCTGTAATACATTGAAATAAAAGCTAATTCCAATAATAAGATTTCCCCTATTTTACCTTGGACATCAGGGCACGAGTGTCGCATTTCCTGCCAATGTTCTTTAAAGAGGCAATCTGTCCATCCTTGACTGTGGAGAGAAAATAATTTCTGGTATCATTGACAATAGCATTATTATACTGCAACATTACTGGAGAAACTCAGTGGGTATTTCCAAGTACTGTAGAAGCATGGGAATAATCTGTCTCTTGTCGAGACCCTGCACCAGGACTGAGAGTGTAAAGAGGAGATAATCAGAGGAGAGGGTGAAGATTTTACAAACAATGTGTGTCGTAGAAGAGCTGCAGCAGTTGAATTTCATTCGAGGATCCTCTGGAATTAATCCAAAGCCAAGATATTTAGCGTCACTCAAAACTGCTTCCCTACTTAGTAGGCAGTGAAATTGAGAATCCTGCTGCTGTTATAGAACTGTAATTATCACTAGGTGCTGCAGGAAGCATCAAGGCCAAGACTAAACAACTGAAATGCAGTACCTACTTTGATTCGCTCCCTGCTGGTTAGGGGAGTGAGTAAAACAATTTAAGATGCTGAACTCGACAATTAGTTATTTATGAGTTTTTTTTGTCAGTTCTATGGCATTCTTCGATATCTTTCGATTGGCACCTGGATATGCAGGGAATGGAGGGGCATGGATCACGTGCAGGCAGAGCAGATTAGTTTATCTTGACATCATGTTCGGCACAGACATTGTGGGCCATGGGGCCATAATGTTGTTTGTTCTATTCCTTTCTTTTAGTCAGTCAACTTTAGCTTAACAACAGCATCTTTGAGGTTGATTTGGCAACATTCAAATCAGTAACGTTGGCAAAAGTGTGTAAATGTGTGTCGACCATCTGATTCGCTTTCAAGGACAACTTGTGCAAATTAATTTTAAACCATGTATAACCAGATTTTTAATTATGTAATTTATATGGGATACATAATCACATGAACCTACCTATGCAACATAACCGCAGCAGGGTTCCTGGTAAATCCTCCTCTTCGATCAGTACAACCATTGGAGGGGCAGGAATCTGTAGCACAATTAGCCGATTGATATTACTGTACAGACTGAAGGAGGATGAAAGAATCTGGAATGAGTACATATTTTAATTCAGCGATAGTGATTCAGCAGTGGAAGTCTCACTCTACTATTACCACCATCGTTTGTACATGGTAGAGAGATGTGTACACTTATCCTCCATGACTGAGGCCATGGGGGGGGGGGGGGGGGGGGGGGGGGGGTCGGGGAGAAGGAAGGAACCAAGGGCGTGCAGTCAGCACCTGTAGTCAGGATCGAACCCGCATCTGTGGCGGCCGCAGCCTGTCTGTCTGTCAGGCAGCAGCAACTCCACCGCTGCGAGCCCTCCCCTCGCTCTTCAGGCCAAACGCAGGGATCGTCCTTCACGGCCGCAAATTTTATTTCTAAACCAGTTGGTTCTCGCCCGCCTCGAGCCCCGTCCGCGGATCGGTGGATACAGACGAACACGGACGTGGAGCAGAAACCCGCTTCACCCTCACCCCCACTCCCACTCCCAACCCCACCCCCACCCCCAACCTCACGCCCACCCTCACCCTCACCCCCACCCCCACCCTCACCCCCACCCTCACACTCACCTTCACCTCCACCCTAACCCCCACCCCCACCTCCACCCTAACCCCCACCCCCACCCCCACCCTCACACTCACCTTCACCTTCACACTCACTTTACCTTCATCCTCACCTTCACCCTCATCCTCACCATCACCTTCACGTCACGTGGTGACCGCATTCATGATGTCACGTGTCGCTCTGTCCGTTGATAGGGCGGGAAAGTCACGTGAAGTCCATTCAATGACGTGTTGGGGCTCAGCGACGTCACCAAAGATACTAGAGGAGCTCTACCTGCCTGTGTAATATATGCAAAAATAATTTCACTGTGCAGTTGCATTTGTGACAAATAAACCACCATTGAACCATTGTTCATACAACGTGCCAGTGAAGACAAATGGTCTGTTGTCTTTTTTACAAAATTACATTTATTCAGCTATTTGCAAAATGTATACATTGAATTACAACAAAACACCCAGCATTTTCTCTATCCAGGTGAGGAGGGACTAATTAGCAGGTGATTGAGTTGGAGATATAATTACAGAAAACAAAATGGAGCAAATGGCACATAAAATGTATAACCAGGGGAGGCATGAGCATGGATTTGGAGATAAAAATGGTTGACTTGGAATTGGGAAGGGTGGGAGATGAGTGGATGGAGGAGGGGAAAGGAACTGGGTGATGGGGGTGGGGGGGATTATGGTGTTTTGTTTTCATTTTGCATGTGGCATTCACTGCCAGAATGAAATGTAAAACCAGCAACACAGATTGTGATTTATCCATCTAACCTGTGGTCGTCAGAGTAGATTAAAAAGAAACATGAATGTTGCCATTCACGCCACCTCCTCCACATTCGGGGCAATTTCACAGAGACACATTAACCTACAAAGCCAATGCATCTTTAGGATGTGGGAGGAATCCCACATGCTTGCAGGGAGAATGTGCCCGAGGACAGTGCTCGAGGACAGAATCAAACACAGGTCTCTGGCGTGTGAGGCAGCAAGTTTACTAGCTGTGCCACTATATCTTGATTTCCAACACGCAAAAAATTAAACGTTGATAACTTTGGTTACTAAAAATTAAACTATCTATTTTCAGTCTTAAATCTCTAAGTCACACTATGTCCCCCTTAACAGCTATGTTTTAATTCACTTCAAGACTATGGTCGTAAAGTTGCTGCCTAACAGTGTCAGAGACCCGAAATCGACACTCAATATTGGTGCTGTCTGTATGGTTTGCTCCTTTTCCCTTTGATCGCATGGGTTATTTCCAGGTTTCATAGAACTTGTTTCCTTCCACATTCCAAAGGTGTGCAGGACCCTTTATCAGACCCAACCCAAAAAGATTCTGTTTGACCTGTTGATGCATATATACAGTGGCTTGCAAAAGTATTCATACCCCTTGAACTTTTTCACATTTTGTCACGTTACAACCACAAACGTAAATGTATTTTATTGGGAATTTATGTGATAGACCAACACAAAGTGGCGCATAATTGTGAAGTGGAAGGAAAATGATACATGGTTTTCAATTTTTTTACAAATAAAAAACTGAAAAGTGTGGCGTGCAAAAGTATTCAGCCCTCTGATACCTCTAAATAAAATCCAGTGCAACCAATTGCCTTCAGAAGTCACCTAATTAGTAAATAGAGTCCACTTGTGTGTAATCTAATCTCAGTATAAATACAGCTGTTCTGTGAAGGACTCAGAGTTTGTTAGAGAACATTAGTGAACAAACAGCATCATGACAGGTACCTTGGAGTGCAGCTTGACAGTGAGCTGAACTGGAAGTATCATATGGAGGCGGTGTACAGGAAGGGACAAAGCCGACTGTATTTTTTAAGGAGGCTGAGGGCATTTAACATCTGCCAACCCCTACTGTGCAGTGTCTACCATTCAGTGGTGGTGAGTGCTCTGTTTTTTGCTGTGGCCTGTTGGGGAGATGGCGCCCGTATAGCGGATAAAAACAGACTGGACAAGCTAATCAGGAAGGCCGGCTCAGTGGTCGGGGCTGAGCAACGAACGGTCCAGCAGGTGGCAGAGGCCAGAACTCTGAACAAACTAGGTTCTATAATGGCCAACCCTACTCACCCACTCCATGCCCTGAAGGTGATCAAGAGCAGCATCTTCAGTCAGAGGCTGATTGCACCAATGTGCAAAACTGAGAGAGATAGGAAGTCCTGTTTACCAGCTGCTATAAGGTTATATAATGCGCATAAATAACTGCACTTTTTTTTTAATTAATTGTATTTTAACTTGTTAAGTATGGAAGCCATTTGAGGAAATGTGTGGTGTTATGTCTGTCTTGAAGCTGTCGTGGCACTGTAATTTCCTGTAAAGGATTATTAAAGGTATAATCAATCAATGAAGCCCAAGGAACACACCAGACATGTCAGGGATAAAGTTGTGAAGACGTTTAAAGCAGGGTTAGGTTATAAAAAAATATCCCAAGCTTTGAACATCTCAAGGAGCACTGTTCAATCCATCATCCAAAAATGGAAAGAGTATGGCACAACTGCAAACCTACCAAGACATGGCCGTCCACCTAAACTGACAGGCCGGGCAAGGAGAGCATTGATCAGAGAAGCAGCCAAGAGGCCCATGGTAACTCTGGAGGAGCTGCAGAGATCCACAGCTCAGGTGGGAGAATCTGTCCACAGGACAACTATTAGTCGTGCACTCCACAAATCGGGCCTTTATGGAAGAGTGGCAAGAAGAAAGCCATTGTTGAAAAAAAGCCATAAGAAGTCCCGTTTGCACTTTGCCGCAAGCCATGTGGGGGACACAGCAAACATGTGGAGGAAGGTGCTCTGGTCAGATGAGACCAAAATTGAAGTTTTTGGCCTAAATGCAAAACGCTATGTGTGGCGGAAAACTAACGCTGCACATCACCCTGAACACACCATCCCCACTGTGAAACATGGTGGTGGCAGCATCATGCTGTGGGGATGCTTTTCTTCAGCAGGGACACGGAAGCTGGTCAGAGTTGATGGGAAGATGGATGAAGCCAAATACAGGGCAATCTTGGAAGAAAACCTGTTAGAGTCTGCAAAAGACTTGAGACTGGGGCGGAGGTTCACCTTCCAGGAGGACAACGACCCTAAACATACAGCCAGAGCTACAATGGAATGGTTTAGAACAAAGCATATTCATGTGTTAGAATGGCCCAGTCAAAGTCCAGACCTAAATCCAATTGAGAATATCTGGCAAGACTTGAAAATTGCTGTTCACAGACGCTCTCCATCCAATCTGACTGAGCTTAGGCTATTTTGCAAAGAAGAATGGGAAAAAATTTCAGTCTCTAGATGTGCAAAGCTGGTAGAGACATACCACAAAAGACATGCGGCTGTAATTGCAGCGAAAGGTGGTTCTATAAAGTATTGACTCAGGGGGGCTGAATACTTTTGCACGCCACACTTTTCAGTTTTTTATTTGTAAAAAAATTTGAAAACCGTGTGTCATTTTCCTTCCACTTCACAATTATGCACCACTTTGTGTTGGTCTATCACATAAAATCCCAATAAAATACATTTACGTTTGTGGTTGTAACGTGACAAAATGTGGAAAAGTTCAAGGGGTATGAAAACCTTTGCAAGCCACTGTATATTATGATCACTGGAAATATTAATTCATTTCCTGTCACACAACTGAATATATACGGTACAAACATTGATGATCCAAATTATTTCCGCAAAAGTGTTTGCTTCCAGACCGCAATACCACCAATTTGCTAATGGGCGGAGATTTTAATTGTTACCGTGACCCATATATTGAGAGGCTCTCCACCCTCAGCCCACCCACAATTGCATCTGTTCAAACATTAAACAACCTGATTAAGTCTAGAAATAGGTACAACATCCAACAAACCAAGACTATTCATTCTTTTCTCAAATCACATGTCAGTGACTCTGCTCAGGAGCAAAAGGGAGAGAGGGAGAGAGGGAGAGAGGGGGAGAGGGAGAGGGAGAGGGAATGTTAGAGGTATAAAAAGGAGGCATGCGCCTGCTGAAGAAGAGCAAGGTCGTGGGTCCAAAGCTAGGGGGATGCCTATTTCGAGACCTTCCACACTTGATGTGGTTGGTGGTCATTTACTAATTTCTTCTGGGCTGGAGGTTGGGCCTCTGTTTCAGGAATCTTCAGGAACCAGACCAGATGATGCGGTAAGCTCCCCTGGTAGTGTGTCTCCAGAGACAGGGGATGAGCAGTCAGCCCGAAGGGGGAGGTACGGGGGGCATTATTGTTCCAGTCTGTGCTCCATATCAGAGCCAGTGGAGATGCTGGGGGGTGTGCTGCCTCACCAGCTGAGGTAGCAGGGGAGAGTCCAAAAGCAAGTGGAGATCCTCTGGGTGTTGTAAGTGGAGAGGGTACTCAGGGTGCTGAGTAGTTCGGGGCTGTTTCGGGTGGAGAACCTCTTTCGGATTCCAGGGGTGCCAGTGCACCACGGGTCCAGGGGGTGCCTCTTGTTTTTTCTTCCCCAGGCCCAGACGTGGAGGTTGATGGGAGAGTGCAGGAGCCCAGCCGTTCAATGGACTGCTTGGTGCCGTCATGAGTATCAGGATCCTCCCCCAGCATTGATCCTGGGGGTGGTGTCATGCCGGAGGAGGGGGAGAGTGACGAGGCCAGCTTGTATAGTGTAGTGAGTGAATTTTCAGAGAGTTGTGGTCCTTCGAATTCTGACAACGGCCGTGAACACTGTGCAGAAGAGTTTGTTGTTTCAGGTGTGAGTGGGTTGGCCGAGTGCCCAGGGTCCAAGGCCGTGCCTCAAGCAGTTGTTATCCATGAGGTGTGGGGGTTTCTGAGAACAAGCCGTACCGTCAGAAGAAAAACGGATGCTGCAAAAAGACGGTGGGCTGATTGGCCAGGTATGATTAAGACTCCCGAGGCCATCCTTGGCAACAAGGACAGTGATCTTCCTGAGTCTGAAAAGTGTCAGTTTTGGGACGTTTTGGCGTTCTTCGGAGAGAGTGTTTTCGAGTCTACTGAGAGTGTGAGATTCCCAACCTAGTGTGTTTGCATATTCAGAGTAGCCACATTCAATTTAAACGGAAGTTTTTGTACATTTCAGCATTTATGAGTCTTTAGAGAGGGGAAATTTGCAGTGTGTTTTCTGCAGGAGACGCATACTGTTGACAGTGGCAAACCTACCTGGCGACTGGAGTGGGAAGGGAGAGTCTAAATGACCCATCTCAGCTCGAATTCGGGTGGGGTGGCTTTTCTGTTGGCCCCGAATTTTCAGTCAGAGGTCTTGAAAGTGCAAGAAGTTGTGCCAGGATGTTTGCTCCATCTGGCTGTGAGCCTGGATGGCATGCCGTTGCATTTCATTAACGTGTATGCCCTCAGCACCAGCACGATGCAGGCCTGCCTACTTCAAGAGGTGACTGTTCTGTTGAGCACTATTGATAGGGGAGAGTGTGTCTTCATTGGGTGGGATTTTAATTGCACACTTGAGGCGCGAGACGTTCTGGTAATCAGTGTTCCCCTGCTGTAGCGAAGAAGCTGAGAAGGTTGATTGACTCCTTTGAGTTGGTTGATGTATGGCGGAACATCCACCCTGATTCCAATGCTTTTTCGTGGAGGTCTGATGGAGGTGGTTCCCGCATTGATCGCATGTATATCGAGAGGCTTAAGAGGGAGCTGCTGGACGCAGAGTCTCACCTGGATAGGGTGGGTGATGGCTCCTGCGAATGGGGAGAGTTTCAGGAGAAGGAGGAAACCTTGAGGTACCTGCAGCTCGAGAGTTCCAGAGGCGCTTTCGTGAGGTCGCGGGTCCAGGTGCTGCACGACCTGAACTGGGCTTTGCCTTTATTTTTCTCTGGAGAATGGGCGGGGAGCCCGCAAGCAGCTCGTGGAGCTGCTCGCGGACCATGGCTCCTCTGTCACTGATCCGGAGAGGATCAGTGCCTTGGTCAGGTCCTTTTATGGGTCCCTGTTCTCCGCGGATGGATTCAGCGGGGAGGCTCAGCGGGACCTGTGGGAGAGTCTACCGACTGTAGATAGGGAGGTGGCCGAACTTCTTAATGGCCCCTTATCGCTGGAGGAATTAACTTGTGCCCTGCACTAGCACAGGAGGGGCAAGTCCCCCGGGCTGGATGGGTTGACGGTAGAATTTGTTAGAGCTTTCTGGGATATCCTGGTGGGTGATTACATGTTGGTTCTGGGGGAGAGCATGGCAATCGGGCAGATGCCTCTCTCGTGGCGTAGAGCAGTTGTTGTCTTGCTGCCCAAGAAACAACTCCGCTTGTTGAAGAACTGGCGTCCGGTCTCTCTCCTATGCACAGAATATAAAGAATATATTCGGATTTGGACCGCATTTTGTAGCCCGGGTCCGGTTTCTGTACGCTGCAGTGGAGTGTCTTGTGAAGGTTAATGGTGTGTCGTTGCCTCCCTTTCATTTTGGGAGAGGGGTCCGTCAGGGGTGCCCCATGTCGGGTCAGTTGTACTCGGTCTCTGTGGAGCCGTTCCTGTGTCTTCTTCGGAGGAGGTTGACAGGCCTGGCCCTACCTGGCCCGGGGGTGGAGGTGGTTCTTTCGGCGTATGCTGATGATGTATTCCTTACGTTCACTGATCCTGGTGACCTGCGGAAGATGCGTGATTGCCAGAAGAATTTCTCGGCTGCATCTTCTGCCAGGATTAACTGGAGTAAGTGCTCTGGACTTTTAGTGGTCAGTGGCAGGCAGACTCCCTGCCAGAGGAGATGACAATGTATGTGTGGAGCACCATGCACCTCCTCTATCTGGGGGTGAACATGAGTCCCACTGAGGATGCTTGGCTGGCAAACTGGAGGAGTTGGAGATGAAAGTGGTTGCCCGGCTGGGCCGCTGGTCATGCCTGCTTGGAGTTCTTTCCTTTCAGGGGAGGGTGTTGGTCATAAAAAAAGCTGGTGGCCTCCATGTTATTGTACCGGCTGGCTACTCTTGTTTCGCCTTCTATATTTGTAACTGTTTACAGAAGAAGCTGGTGGATTTATTTTGGGGAAATAGGAAGCACTGGGTTTCCGCAGCGGTCCTGAGTCTCCCGTTAGAGGAGGGCGGCCAGTCCTTGGTATGCGTGTGTACCCAGGTGGTGGCTCTCCGTCTCAGGACTCTGTGGAGGAATATGTATGTAGAGAACCCCCCCAGATGGCACGCTCTCGCCACGTATGGGTGCTGTAGGCAAACAGCTCTAATGGGTGTAATGTATTGCAAGGTCTAAACAGACTATGTCTGTTTCACAAAACCCATAGCCAAAAGATTGCACGGTAACCAATATTTGTCCAAGACATTATGGCAGAAACCCCTTGACCTAATAAAAACATCTCAAATATACAGAACGTCATGAAAGGAGCCAAAAAGACACACAAAGATTTGGTGGTTGTCTTTGTGGACCGGTCGACAGCATTTGATTCTGTTGGACATAGATTGCTAATGATCCGATTACTGTGAAGGTTTATAGATCTCGTTAAGGATCGATACCCAGAAACAACCACGGTGGATGAAGCTGGCAGGGAGAAAACAGAGCCTCGTTTACAGAAACAGGTGATATTCATGGAGACTATCCACTTCAACATAGCAATGGACCCTCTTATGTGTGCAATCCAACAAAAAGGAAACAAAATATGGATAAAAGTAAGAGAACAGCAGGTTAGCTGTGCAACTGTGTCCTTTGCGGATGAGATTGCTATCCTAAGTGATTCATTGGAATGACTGAAAAAAGATCCTGCAAACCCTCTCTGTATAAATGTACGTAGCTTTAGAAAGGAGATAAGGAGGAATTTCTTTAGTTAGAAGGTGGTGAATCTCAAAGACATGTCTACAATCCATTAAATAACTGGACAATAAACAACGGCTCAATCGATCACATAAAACCAGGGGAGATGGAGAAATATCCCGGTGCATGGGTCGACCCCTGCTCAGGGGTTACCAATGAAAACTGGTACTTAAAACTGGATAAATAGTTTAACAGCCTGAAGACCACCAAGCTGAAACCATTTTGAAAGATTGAGATCCTTAGGGTTCACATGGTCCCAAGATTGTATTTCCACCTTATCCTCATTCTTATTCTTTAGTCTTCAGCCAGAGGGTGGGAAATCTGTGAAATTCGTGGCCACAGAAGGCTGTGGAGGCCAAGTCAATGGATATTTTTAAGGCGGAGATAGATAGATTCTTGATTAGTATGGGTGTCAGGGTTAATGGGAAAAGGCAGGAGAATGGGGTTGAGAGAGAAACATAGATCACCCATGATTGAATGGTGGAGTGGACTTGATGGGCTGAATGGCCTAATTCTGCTCCTAGCACTTATGAACTCACGGAAGCATCCCAGAACAGGAAGTCTTACAAAGAAAACAGCAAAGGAGATCCTCCACATGCCGAGTGAGACCACGGATGGTATCCTATATGCACATAATTGTGATGGAGCCGACCAAAATTAGAGGGAAGGAGGAGGGTGTCTCTTTGTCGGTCTGCTCCCGCGCCTGGCAAAGATGGCCATTCGCTAGTCCAGGCAGCGGGCAGTCGACGGCCACACAGGGGTCGGCTGCCTGCCCCTTTTCCGGGGTTACGTGTCCCTGGAGAGGGTACACGCGGTGTCCACGGGGACGCTGGAGGCCTTCCGTGAACGCTGGTCGCCGCGGAAGGTCGAGTGTATTATAGACAAGGACGGCGGGATTTTAATTTGAATTTTTGTTTTGTATGTAAACTGCTGATACCGGCAGCTTTTGATATGAATGCTATACTACTTTGTATGTTGATTTTGTTTTTGGAATTAAATATTTGTTTTAAAAAAAAGAGATGAAGGAGATCCGGGGGCGGCGACATGTTGGAGTAGTCGCACTTTTCCACGCTCCCGACTTGTTCACCTCCAACTTATATTATAGCTCAGTACCCATAAATATTTAAATACCATCAACAGCAACTCTCCACGCCGTAAAGATGCCAGGCAGAGGAAAGAAAGAGGAGCAAAAGATGGAAGAATCGACGACCGTCATGGCTACACTAGCGGCCATGTTAACAGAGAACAAGGTATCGCTACTGGCAGAATTCAACGCAGCGTTCACCAAACTGGAAACGAAGCTGGACAACATCCAGACCACTATTTTAGATCACCAACAGCGTCTTTCGTCATTGGAGTCATTTGCCAATACCACCAGCCAAGACATACGAGCTATAGCGACAATGCTAACTACGGTGACCGAAGAGAACACCAAGCTAAAGTCTAAGCTTATCGGCCTGGAAGGCAGGAGTCGCCGAAATAACATAAGGATAGTCGGTCTCCCTGAGAACATCGAAGGCCCCCAATCAACAGCTTTTTTTTCTCAACTCCTGCTCGAGACTCTTGGCGAACACGTACTGGAATCAGCCCCGCAGCTAGACCGAGCCCACCGTACGCTAACAGCTAAGCCAAGCCCTGGTGAGAAACCCAGAGCAGTTGTGATCTGCTTCCATAGATTCCAGACCCGCGGGTTGGTGGTGCGTGAGGCTCGGAGGCAGAGGGGTAAGCTGAAGTACAAGGATATTCCTATCCACATTTTTGAAGACTACAGTCCCGAGATAGTTGAACAATGCTCCGCATACCGAGACGTTATGAAGAAACTGTACAACCTGGGCCTCAAACCCTCCCTTCATTATCCGGCCAACCTGTTCATCATGGCTGGGGAAGGAAAGAGGCGACGGCTAACGTCTCCCGAGGACACTCAGGATTCCATCTCATCTCACCGTCGACGCAGGCCGGGACCCACAGATGACTGACTTCGCTCGTTACGTCTGTATCCGAGTGGCACAGGAGTCCGCTTAATCTACGGTTACACTATGGGCTAACTTTAGCTTGACTGCTCTTAGCAACTAGCCACTGCTAACGTTCAGCCATGCTGATTATACTAGACCTGTCTCGAAATGTATGAGGCTGGTAAGAACTCACCATGATTCGTGACTATGTTATACCAACTTTTCCTTATAATGTTTATGTGTAATCATACTTGAAAGGTTCTTCCCCTGCACATGCTATAACATTAGGCTTAAGGGACCCACTCTGTGGTTCATGGTCTGGTCTCTGCCTTCTTGTTTTTAGCAGCTGGCTGCTAACGCTGCCAGCATTCGGCTGGTTTGTTTACACTAGTCTTCCGAGCGGACTGTCTGGGGCTGATAAGAACTCATTACAGCCAAGGCTGTGTTACACCAATCTGCTCCTACAGCGTTTTTGTTTAACCGTACTTAATTGATGTTCTTCTGCCCTGTGCTTTAACCCAAGAGTCCAGTTTGCAACTTGCTAATTTTTTTAACGCTACTCTTTCTTTATACCTTGTCGACTTTAAGATATACTATGTACTACCAAAGGAAGGTATTCTTGTTTCACTTATACGTTCGCTTGCTTATTTAATATCACCATTTTGTTAATTTGCTTTGTCTTGTTATTACTATCATCACTACTGTCATTACCATTAGAGTTAGCAATGTCATTGGTAGTGCAACTACTATGGCTATAATTTTAACTTTAAATTTATTTATTTATGTTTATTTTACTTTATCTCTATTTTCTATTTCTCACATTATTATTATCATTGTTATTATTATTATTACTATATTTATTTCACTCCATGTTACTTTACTGACATTGAGCGATTTTGCTGCTTTGGGAGGTGGAAATATTGGGAGTTAAGATCGGATAACTCCATGCGGATGCGAGGACAACGCACTTTGGTGCAATGGTCACTCAAGGTTCGTTGGGACATTGGAGATCTCAGGTCCGGGGACTCAGGTTTGAAAGATGGCTAAGTGATGTGTCCCGCTTGTTTGTTGTGTGTGTACTTGAGTATGTATCTTTTTTTCTCTCCTCTCCCCCCACCCCCCCCCCCCCCCCCCCACACCTACTCTCCGCAGCGGGCATCGATGCGCTCTTCCGTCTCCGTCTCGACTTGCATACTACAGCGCTCTGTTCACTCACTTGGATATAGCTAAGTATGGCCAACACAAACGACACTCTTAGATTTGTCTCGTGGAACGTGAGGGGTGGGGGGGTCCTACTAAGACTGACAGGATCTTGGCCCACTTGCAACAGCTCAAAGGCGATATGTTTTTTATTCAAGAGACCCACCTTCGCAACAGAGAGGTAACACGGCTTAAAAGAGGCTGGATTAGCCACTTATTTCATTCAAAATTTAATGATAGGGCTAGGGGTACTGCTATCCTGATTCGTAAGAACGTTATGTTCGAACAGACAGAAAACTGTGGAGGATCCTGCTGGCCGCTTTGTCATGGTGTCTGGCAAACTGCAAGACACACCTGTCATATTGGCCAGTATTTACGGTCCCAAATGGGATGATAGCTCATTTGTATCCACATTTTTTACTTCTCTCCCAAATATTGAAAATCACCACATCATTGTGGGTGGATATTTTAATCTGGTCCAAGACCCTATACTGGACAGATCTTCGAACAAAGCCTCTACTTTAACTAAATCAGGTAGAACTCTGCATGCTTTTACCAAACAACTTGGGCTCACAGACCCATGGAGATATACATTCCCCACGACTAAATTATTTTCATTTTTTTCCCACGTGCACCGCACCTATACCCGTATAGACTTCTTCCCCTTAGATGACAGAATGCTCTCCGAAATCAAATCCAGCGAGTATCATAGTATCGTAAAATCAGATCACGCTGCGACTTCCCTCGATCTCCACTTTCGTAAACAAACTAATCCCTTTAAACAGTGGAGGTTCAACTCCTCATTATTAGCAGAGGCTCGCTACATGCAATTCCTGAACTCCCAAATCACTTTATATTTTGAGCTGAATGATTCGCCGACAGAGAAAGAGGTATTCTCTGGGAAGCATCAAAAGCCTATATTAGGGGCCAACTTATCTCTTTAGTCTCCAACCTGAAAACAGCCGAGACGTCCCAAACAACAGACCTGTTACAAAAAATAAAGGACATTGACGACAAATATGCATCTGACCCAGACCCTAACCTTTATAAAGAACGCCTTGGGTTACAAACAGACTTTGACCTCACGTCTACTAATAAAGCCTAGCTCCAACTGCTTAAATCTAGGCAACACTTTTTTGAATCTGGGGATAAAGCTGGGAATCTCCTGGCCCATCAGGCCAGAACCGAGGCGACTTCACGGCTAATTCCAGCCATTAGATCCAGCTTAGGGGAGATTCATACTGATCCTCTTAGAATTAATGAAGCATTTGCTAAATTCTACGCTGAACTATATGCTTCCGATTGTCCTCCCACTGCAGGTGACATGCTCAGTAGTATGACGTTTCCCCGAATTGACGATGAAGCCACGAGAGACTTGGGTGGTCCCATAACTGTTGCTGAGGTCCAAGCAACCATCACAGCGTTGCAAAGCGGAAAGTCGCCCGGCCCTGACGGCTTCACTGTAGAATATTACAAAGCTTTATCTGCTCTCCTCGCACCAGTCCTGAGACATATGTATAATGAGGCGTTTCTACATCGTCGCCTACCGCCCATCTTTTCGTGGGCTACTATCTCCCTAATTCTTAAAAAGGAGAAAGATCCCCTGCTTTGTAGTAGCTATAGACCAATCTCACTCCTGAACGTGGACCTCAAAATCCTCTCTAAAGCCCTTGCGCTCCGTCTTCAACGAGTGATGCCCTCTATTATCTCGTTAGATCAAACAGGGTTCATGCCAGGCCGACAGTCCTCCCACAATACTAGGCGTCTCCTTAACATCATCCATTCACCGAGTAGTGAGACCCCGGAGATAGTGGTCTCTCTCGACGCCGAAAAAGTTTTCGACAGAGTCGAGTGGAGGTACCATTATGAGGCGGAGGACAGGTTTGGCCTCGGTAATAGTTTCATTCTTTGGGTCAGTCTGTTATACTCGTCCCCGGTGGCCTCAGTACAAACAAACGGCACACTGTCACCCCACTTCCCCCTTCGGAGAGGTACCAGGCAGGGTTGCCCGTTATCACCACTTCTGTTTGCAGTCGCGATAGAACCCTTGGCGGTTTGGTTACGCTCAGAGAAGGGCTTTAAAGGTATTACACGGTTCGACACAACTCATAAAGTCTCATTGTATGCGGATGACCTGCTCCTGTACATCTCGAATCCAGTCAGCTCTCTCCCTGTGATTACGAATATTTTGGAACGGTTCGGTGCGTATTCTGGTTATAAACTTAACTACCAAAAAAGTGAGCGATTATTGATTACGGTGGGGGCGCTGCAATGGCAGCAGCCCTGTCAGCAGCGCATTAGTTTTTTCAACTTTTTTTATTTTTTTTTAGTATGTTTTAAAGTATGTTTTTAATGTTTCTTTGTGTGTATTGTGTGGGGGGTGGTGTGGGGGAAACCGTTTCGGCCGCCTCCTCCATGGAGAGGCGACTTTTTCCAGGTCGCCTCCCCCGTGGCCTAACAGCAAGGATCGGCGCGGCCTTTCCCGGAGACGCGCCCGGGGCTTCAGCGGCGGGCGCAGCGTGGACTCTCGGGATGGAGCGGGTGAGCCCTCGCTGGAGGGGAGCGCTCCGTTTCGCTGGCCCGGGGCAGCCGGCAGCCTGAAGCTGCGCGTGGTCTGCGCAGCTCCAGCTGGCGCTGCGTCTACAGCCCGGGATCCCTCATGGGGGACCCGGGGGAAGAAGAAGCCATCACTGCCGGCCCGCGGCCAACTTCCACCGCGGGCGCGGTGGCGACTTACCATCACCCGTGGAGGGGAGCTTCGACCGCCGGCCCTGCGGCCTGCGGTGCTTCTGGCTGCGGCGCAGTGGGAACTTTAAACTTTAAATCTCGACCGCCGGCCTGCGGCCTACACGAACGTCCGGTGGGGAAGAGCCGACTCTGGACTTACCTGGACTTGGAACTTGTCCTTTTACCATCTGGACGCCCGCAGCAACGGCTGCGGAGGGTTGAGGTCCCGACCACGGGGGGAAATGGAGGAGGACTGGCCAAGTTCTGTGCCTTCCACCACAGTGATGAATGCTGTGGTGGATGTTTATGTTAAATTTTTATTGTGTTCTGAATCATCTGCTCTACCACTTAATCACAAGATGCAAGACATGAATATAAAAATTGGGGGTGAGGGAATTAAATTCTGTTGTTGGAATGTTAAGGGAATTAATGAACCTATCAAGAGAGGCAAAGTGTTAGCACATTTAAAATCATTGAAAACAGATATAATATTTCTCCAGGAGACACATCTTAAAAAGGAAGCACAACATAGACTGAAAGCAAAATGGATTGCTAAAGCGTACCATTCTTCATTCTCACATAAATCAAGAGGTGTTGCAATATTAATTCGTAAAGGTATACCCTTTAAACATATATCAACGATAGAAGACATTGAAGGCAGATATATTATAATAATAGGGGAGTTATACTTAAAAAAGGTGACTCTCCTCAATGTGTATGGACCAAATTTTGATAGCCCTCTGTTTTTTAAGAGAATTCTTAAAAATATCCCGGAAGGTACACAACAAAACTTAATAATTGGTGGAGATTTAAATTGTACATTGGATGCTTGTTTGGACAGATCATCAACTCAAAGAAAACTAAAATCTCGATCAAGTGAATTTTTAAATTCATACATTAATACCACTAATATTAAGGACGTTTGGAGAATTGAAAATCCATCGGGCCGAGAATATTCATTTTACTCACCAGTACATAAAACTTACTCAAGGATAGACTATTTTTTGGTAGATTCAAAACTTATCCCATTCACCTATAACTCACAATATCACAACATCATAATCTCAGACCATGCCCCATTAACATTAATGATCAAAGTAAACGGAATGGCAGAGACACAGTCACAATGGAGATTTAATCCCCAAATCTTAAAAGATAAGTCATGTAATGAATATCTAGTAAAACAGATTAAAATGTTTTTTGAGGCTAACGATAGCCCTGAAATCTCTGCCTCGCTTCTTTGGGAAACATTTAAAGCATTTGTACGAGGAGCATTAATTTCTTCCCAATCATTTTTTAATAAAGAGAATAGGGCCAAACAAAAGAAACTGGAAATGGAAATAAAGCAATTAGACACAGAAAATGCAGCAGCACCATCCACGATAAAACACAATAAAATTGCAGCATTGAAATATAAATTAAACAAGATTTATTCAGACCAAGTTATAAAACTTTATCAACATACAAAACAATTAAATTTTGAATTTGGTGACAAACCACAAAAACTATTAGCGCGTCAACTTCGCAAATCGGACGGGGAAAAAACAATATACAAAATTAGGACAGATAAGGGAGAAACATTAACATTGCCTAAAGATATTAATGATAGATTACTACAATACTATCAAAAATTGTATTCATCTAAAATAACAGAACAATCAACGGGAATGGAAACATTTTTACAGAATTGTAAGTTTGCTGGTCTAGATCAGAAAGAGAGAGAATTGCTAGGGGCTGAAATTACGATAAAATACATTGAAGAATCAATAAAGTCCTTAAAAAATGGAAAGTCGGCAGGACCCGATGGACTAAATTCGGAATTTTATAAAACAAATTATGACTTGCTTTCCCCACGTCTACAGACAATGTACAAATATGCTTATACTCAACAGAAACTCCCAGAAACTCTAAATGAATCAACAATCATAATTATACCAAAAACGGACAAGGATCTTGAAGACCCAGGTTCATACAGAGCTATAGCCCTCTTAAATACTGATCAGAAAATATTAACTAAGATTGTATCTAATAGATTGAGCTTAGTGATCAGTAAATTAATACATCCTGACCAAACAGGGTTTATCCCCAAACGGTATTCATTTTTTAATCTGTGAAGATTATTTAATATTATATACTCCAATAGAATCCCCAACGCAGAGCTAGCAATTATCTCGTTAGATGCTGAAAAAGCATTTGACCAGGTAGAATGGCCATATTTATTTTCGGTGATGGAAAAATTTCAACTAGGAGAGAAGTACTGTACATGGGTTAAATTGTTATATTCTAACCCAACAGCTAGAATATTAACAAACAAAATGTTATCAACTAAATGTAATCTCTCTAGAGGCTGTAGACAAGGATGTTCACTATCCCCACTATTATTTGCTCTTGCAATTGAACCCCTAGCAGAAATCGTTAGAAACCATCCAGGAATATTTGGATACAATACTAGAGACACAAGGAATAAAATCTCC